>NW_025952930.1:0-23825 GCF_021653875.1 Nematocida major
CGCACACGTCCACAAACTGTGCAACCTCCTCCCCGAAGCACCGCGCAAGAACCTCGTCAACCACTCCCGGGCTTATTTCCTCGCCCTCGACCGCGTCCAGCAACTCGCGCGCAAAGTCGCTTCTGAAAAGGAAAAACACGTCGCGGATCATTTTGAAGTGTCTGTGCACCCCAAACTCGGAAAACAGTCGGAGCTTCACATGCTCCTTCGCCCTCTCGTACACCTCCAGCACCCACTTCTCGTCAAACACGCCCTCGCTCGGCGCGTCTTCCAAGCACAGCGCGCCTCTGTCCCCCAGAAGGTGCAGCAGCCTCTTCACTCTTCCGGCATACACGATTCTTCTGGCGCTTCCAGCAGGTATGCACACAGGAATCTCGCTCTCCCCCAGCGCGGGCGTGCCCCACAGCACAGCTTCTTCCTGGATGAACAGGGACTCCGTTCTTTCCCCCTGCATCCACTTCACGAGGCTGTCTGAAAGCGGCACCTTGTACGCCCTCAGAATCTTCTGCGCCAGCTCCTGTGTCCACGGCGACGCTTTCATCTTCTCTGCAAACTGCACAATCTGCGGGCCGCAATTCTCTGGGAGGGAGGAAACCTCCTGCGCCAAGTGCAGCATCCTGTGCAGCCACTTCATTTTTCCTGCGTGCTTCACATAGAAAGAAAAAAGGCTGTCGACAGGCTCTGAGTATATCGCATTCCTGTACGCGCCCAGCTCTTCCCGCAAAGCCTCGTAGAACACGTTTTCGCATGCTTTGCTGTGCTTGCTGCACAGCGCATTCAAGCTCGCGTATGCTTCGCCTGCTGCACACACCTCATGCGCTATGTCAAAGAGTCCGGGCAGAATTTTCTTTTTGAGAAGCCTCCCTTTTCCGTCTGCTATTTCTCTAAACCACGACATGTACACCCCGATGCTGGCATTCTTCACGGCCCCGAGCGCGGTCTCCTCGGGGTCAACGGCGCACTCGCTTTCTGCAGCTGCGCCAGATGTTTCTTTCAGCTTGAACAGAAAGTACACCGCCTTTCTCACCTCAGGGGTGCTCTTCAGCAGCAGCTTCTCCACTTTGCAGTGGCTCTCTGGGCACAGAGCAGCCCTGGAAAGCGTTTTTATCTCGTGCGTGGACGGAATATAGAGGGACAGCTTCGTGTATGGCAGCAGATATTCCACCAGCGCCTTTTTTCTATCCTTGGACAGTACTATGTTTCGGTCTCTGCAGTACACCTCTATGATGCTCGCCACGGTGTCTCGCGTGCTTCTAATCGCAGGAAAATGCATAAAAATATTTGTGCTGCGCCATAAATACAAAGCGAGCCTTTGGGCCGGCTGCACATAAGAGCGCGCATCTTTTACATAGCTGCTGTTTGTTTTCGCGTGCTCACATGCGCAGTGGCCGAAAGCGGACAGTCTGCGCACTGCACACTTTGCATCTCTGTTGAATAGCACCATTCCTAGAAAGTGTCTGTGAAACTTTCCGCCGCGCGCTTTGTTTCCACGGCCAGCTGCTTCCTTGCACTGCGCCTGTAAAAGGGGAAACTCCGCAGGAGGGAGCGTAAAACGTCAGTTGCAATCCGGGAAGTGCCAAGTGAAACTCTGTCTTTTGTTTCTTTTGACCTGTTTAAATAGAGTAAATCGGATTGCTCGGATATGTGGGCAAGAAAGCCACTTCTCTTATCGTATTGAGCAATAGCCAATCCTGAGTATCTATGCTTTCAGCATACAACAGCACTACAGATCATGTGGATGGGTTTATGTTTGCACTCAATCCTGTCTCCGAAGCATGATGATTAGATATATGCTCGTCCTATCTGCGGCGAGCTTGCATTGCTGTCTTTGTCCTATGCAGCAGTAAAGAAATAAATGGAATATTTCGAAGAAAATACACTAAAGCATCTATACATGTCCAAAGCCAGAAAACAGCCTTAGACCCAGATGGTTATTCCGATATTGCAGCCCTGCTAACTGGCGCATGCTGGCACATGGGCATTTCAATTACAAAAGAATGGCTTTTTCGGGTTTCTGCCCAGCTCTGTTTATATTTCTGCAAAGGCAAATTATAAATCCATACGCTTGAATTTTCATTTTTGACTTGGTTTTATTCTAGCCCTCTGGGCATGCGCGCAAATGCAAATGTGTACGGCTTAAAAAACACACACAAAAATAGCATCCAGCAGAGGAGAGCGTAGCGAGAAAGCATAGCCCAGGCAGAACGCAAAGAAAGTGGTAAGCACCAGCTGAAAATGCAGACTATATCCAGAATGCTAGCTTAAACAGGGCCGCATTCTAGGGACATGCGTCCTGCAGTGCATTGTATCTATTCGAGAGCTCTTTTTGTGTGAGCCCGCAAATGCGAGCTGAGCTACAGAGGGCGGCACTGGATAGGCAAAGCCAATTTGGAATAGGGCAAAACTTTTCTTGGAATTTCCTCTGCCAGTCACCCCAAAGCAAATACGTGCTTCTGCTATTTTAAGCTTCAGGCATGGTAGGCCGGCTTTGGACTTTGAAAGTTTAGAGGGCCCAGAACTTTCGCTGTCTCTTGAGCTGCTGTGCAGTTGGGCCAGGGAGTTTTCTATAGCACTCTATTTACGGCAGCAGGCAGCGTACAGACATTTCTTCTGGACAAACTATTATTGCAGTTTAGGCTCGGGGGCTTTAAATGGGCATTTCACGTTGTATACAATTGGTGATGTGTGGGCGTGGGGTGCTGATTCTATTGGCTTCCATGTAGGCCAATGCAAGCGTGGCAAGTGCTATTAAAACTATAAATAGATTATATGGCTGCAGACGAAAACATGGAGAAAGTGCCACAACCAAAAGTTATATACATTATTGCTCTATCACTCGCCACATTTATTGCGATGACATTGGTGAGTTTTGTAATCTTAAAAACGGCTACAATTTTCGGGTTGAAATAACTTATATGGAAACGATCCATTGGCTGTCACTCTGATTGGATAGTATAGCAAGACAACAATAGATTTGGACAATAGATCACAACTATAAATAGATATATTTTTGGCAGTTTATGGACGAAGATTTAAAAAGACAAATGAACAGGATGACGTGCCGAATAGTTATTATTTCTGCTGTTACCACCACAGTAGCATACACAGCATTTTTGGGTATGCTGATTTACCTAGACCTCTGAAAGCATAGCTGCTCGTTTTTGGGTGTTACTAGGGCATTGAGAGTTTTGTATAGTGGCCAGCACAGGAAAAGATACAAGCTTTGCGTGGGCCGAAGACAAACAAAATGCAGTCTTTGCACGAATACGCTCGATAGCACGGCTTTACTGGTGCGCATTAAACCGAACTGTGCACAGATAAATAAACTCTCAGCGCATTTCTTTTTATTGACCAAATCCCCCACAAAAACAGTGCAGCGCCATGCGCGCGAACATCCTGCTAGAAGTGCACGGCGCGCACAAAATCTCAATCCAAACAAATAGGTATAAGGGCGCGCAAAGCTGCATACTTCTGGGCACTGTGTTTTTATTGCGTGCTGTTATTCTATATTCAGCTCGAACTCTGGGATGTTCTCCTCCAGCCTTCTAACTGCTGCTGAATCTATCACAGAGAGGCCTTCGCGTATTTTCTCTATTCGCTCGGCGTGGTCTCTCACAGCCTTAACAACCGCGTCGGCCTTGCTGTTCACCCACGGGCTGCTTCTGTTGTGGGAGTTGCGCACTCTCTTGAGCTCGCCCACCACGTACGCCGAATATTCAGGGAACGACAGGCTCTGCGAGTGCAGCTTCAGGCACTCTACAATCAAGTCCAGCGAGTTGGTCATAACGTACTCCCTATAGACCGAGCTGTTGATGTACTTCTCTGGGACCTTCACAGCAGTGCTTGCCACAGGCACCACAGGCAGCGACGAAGGCGATGTTTTTACCATCTGATTCATCATGTACAGAAGGTAGTATGTGACTGGTATGAAGTATCCGGTGGCCGTGGACAGGCCTACCAAGCACCTGCACATTCTGAGAACAAACGGATAGTAAATTGTCCCGGTCACTCCAATCTCCAAAACTTTTCCAAGCGCCTCCACAACCCGCGTAACCAGCTTCTTGGTGAGGTCCACGTACTCCTTTCGGTTTTTTATAAGGCCTTCCTTCAGCCGCCTCTCCTGGTACAGAATGGAGTCCACCAAGATTTCAAATCGCACCGCCACCACTTTCTTGAGAACTCTTTCTCGCTCCGCCTTTTTCTCGCTGTTGTACTGCTGCACCAGCTCGAGAATTGCATCCATTGACTCGTTCAGATCAGATTTTAACGTAGTGTGATTATTATGCCTGCCAATTAAGTGATATTTAAGTTTGTCAGTTTCCTTTTCTATATCTGTCTTCTGGGTCTCCTGTAGATCCACTATTTTCTGGACTATTTCCGAGAGCGAAAGTTCTTCTGGTTTTGCCATAAAAAATTTAAATCATTCTTTGCTACAAATACTGCACAGCCACTTCTTTTTTGGGACTCCCTTGACCCCCACGCAGGCTGCATGGAACCACTCGATCGGGCACTCGGGGCTGTCGCACACGAGCATTTCCCCTTTGCTAGGCCGCTTGCAAGTGCAGCACAGGATCTCTTCTTCGTTGTTGTCTTCTTCGATTTTGTAGTCTAGAAGAGATACTATTTTCTTGAGCTTCAAAGTGAGAGAGCTCTTTGCTATTCCCTCCTTAAACTCCGCCGAAGACGTTTTGATAAGAGACTTTATGCCCTCCAGCTGAGAGTGCAGCGAGCTCACCAGAGACAGCTTCTTTTTGTCGATGTCGAGAAGGTTTAAATAGCACATGTTTATGGTTTGCAGCTGCTTATCAATTGACGCCTTTTCTTTTGCCTTCCCCAGGGTCTTGTCTTCTAGCGTTTCATTGAGCAGACGTATTTCTCTGCTCAGGGTTTTCTTATGGGACAAAACAGTGTGTTCTAGCTCGTCTATTTTTGAAATGATGCTCTGTATGTGCTGCGGTGCCTCTTCTATTATTTTTATGTGCTCTTGTATTAGCATAATTTAAAAAAGAAATAAACCATTTATGCGAGGGCATTTGCGTGCTGCATACAGATGTGCTGGCGCCTCGCATGCTTTTGTGCACAGCAGAAACTGTGCGCGCATTCCGGCCAAGAGTACTATGCATTTCGCTAGCACACTACGCACTGTGCAATGGGATGGGCGCTGTGCTAAGCAGCAGCCAGACTTTAGCCTAGGCAGTGCTCTGTATGATTTTAAACAATAAATGTATCTGCGCATGCACACAGGCACAGCACAGTATTTATGTGCGATGGGTGTAACAGAGAATAAAATTAAATATACTCCTGACTTCCATCATGGGGTAAAATAATTTGCAAAATTATAAGCAAAGCACACGCGCCGTCTGGAGAGTGCGTGCTTGACTGGAAAATTCGGGCTATTCCGGAAGACTTCTCTCTGGGTGTGCATGCATGGCAGCGCGAAAAGAGGGCAGATATTGGGCCACATGTGCACATTTTATCTATCTGCATGCTCTGGGGCTGGATTCCCGTGCTTGCTAGAGGCTCGCTTTCGATGCAGGGCGGCAGGCTCTGGAAATGCGCTTTCAGAGGATGTATAGTGCATAGTGCGTTGTGTGCCTGGGGAGAGATGTACTAGCAAGCAGAGGCTTCGTGTTCACGCGGAAAAGACCATCTGCTGCACACATATACTCTGTTCATTTTATTTTTGCTATGAACGCACCAACCAGTCAGCAGACAGTAACCCCGTGGGAAGTACGGGCGGGCGACAGCACCGATGGAATAGACTACAGCAAGATAATAAACCAATTTGGGTGCGAGCCATTCACTCAGGAGATGTCGAGCAAGAACGAGCTGACGCACATCCTATTCCGAAGAGGCATCGTGTTTGCGCACAGGGACTTCAATAAGGCCTTGGAGATGGCCAAAAGCGGCAAGCCCATATATTTATACACGGGCCGAGGCCCCAGCAGCAACAGCATGCACTTAGGACACGCGGTTCCATTTCTGCTGTGCAAGTATCTGCAGGAGAGGTTCAACTGCCAGCTGGTGATACAAATAACAGACGACGAAAAGTACATTTGGAAAGACATAACGCTAGAAGACTCTATAAAGTACGGAAGAGAGAACTCCAAAGACATAATTGCGTTTGGGTTTAACCCAGAAAAAACGTTCATTTTCTCAAACACTCTGTACTCGCACACATTCATGAGAAACACCTTGAAAATAGAAAAAAGCCTGACGCTTAAGGAGTTCCAGAAAGTGTTTGGATTCACAGAGGACGCAAAGGTGGGGCAGGTTTCCTTCCCCGCGCGCCAGATGTCGCCGTGCTACCCTAGCTCGTTTCCGAACATACTCCCAGAGGGCGGAATCTGCCTAATCCCGTGCTCTATTGACCAGGACCCGTACTTCAGGCTTGCGAGAGACATTGCGAACAAAATGCATGCCATAAAGCCGGCGACTGTGTACACGTACTTCCTGCCAGCACTGCAGGGCGCGGGCACCAAAATGAGCGCAAGCTCGGCAGAGTCTTCCATATACCTGAGCGACACCCCCGAGCAGATCAAGAAGAAAATCAACAAATACGCGTTTTCCGGGGGAAGAGACACTTTGGAGGAGCATAGAAGGCTGGGCGGAAACTTGGCAGTCGATGTTGCATACAAGTACTTGGTGTTTTTCCTGGAGGACGACGCTCTGCTGGAAAAGTACAGAGTGGGGTACGAGAAGGGAGAAATACTCAGCGGAGAAATGAAGAAGTTGTGCATTGAAACCCTGCAGAAGTTTGTGGGTGAGTTCCAAGAAAGAAGAAAGAGCGTGACAGAGGAGGACCTGGATAGATTCTACACGCATAATTAAAGCAATAAACCGAGCATAATAGGAGCTTAGCACAGTGTTTGTTGGGGGCTGCCCTGTATTTTTCAAGGCCTTCCCACAGCATTTTCAAAAACAGATTCAATTCTCACAAGCAATGCACATATAGAAAACTTTCAATAAGTCAAACCAGTTTGAAGAAATAGCTCGGACAAAGCATAAAGCCCTTGAATGGCACAGCGGGCAGACACACACTTTCCATAATTTGAGGGGCATCGTTGTATTCCCCTGTGTGTTTGGGGCACAATAGCATAGTGTTTATGCGCCAATCATGCGCTGGCATCAATAACCCTTTGTTTTTCTACATTACTAACTGCGACAAAGCAATATTTTCACACAAAATGAGCACAGAGCGGAATAAACAAAATCACACCGTAAAGCACAGGATAACTCTATCTGCGTGGGCGTATGCAGTGCTGTCTGTTTTGTACATCGCATACTGCACACAATATACATACGTGCTCATAAAAGGCCTGCTCGCCAGCATAAACAGCAAAGATTTGCTGTGCTTTAATCCCCTGCTCCTAAGCGTGCTTTCATTTTCCGGGCTATTTCTTTTAGTATACGACCTGCGCCACTCTGTACACAAAGCATTCAAACGGATAGGAACAAAGTACGAGTACAAAATCAAGCAAGAGTCTGTGGATATGATGTATGAGTCTGAGCATATGCTCAGAATGGGCCACTACGAAACAGGCAAAGGACTATTTAAAATAGCATATAACAGCATATTCATTCTCCCGTTGCAGATTCCTTCTGTTTTTCCGAATGCCAGCATTTCTTCGTTCCTAACCGGGATTTTAGTGCTTGGGCTGCTTTTCTCTGGATTCTGCCTAGGAAACTACTTGGAAAACCAGGAGTCAAATGTTGTAAAGCACTATATGCTAGGGTCTTTGGAAAAACGAATGCAGGCGCTCTCCGAGAGAATAGGAGGCGGACAAGTTGGGGGGCTGCTCACGCTGGGGGGCGTCTTTTTTATGTACACGGCAGCTTCTCTTGTGCTTCACGGCCCGTACAGCGGGAGCTTCCTAGTGAACATAGCGGTGCTTCTGTATGCAGTGTGGTCTATGCTTATGTACGCGGTTATTAGCATGTATGCAGGATATGTGTACTCTGAGTACAGGATTCGGTACATGAAAAGCGCAGGATTCAGCCTGCCAGCAATTGTATACGTGGCAAAGGCTGTGCTCAAGAGCATGCACAAAATATGCGGGATATCAATAATCTATGGGGTCTGCATATTTCAGCACATGTTCCGATCCGAAGGAAGCAGCACGGCCTTCAAGGCGCAGAAAATGCACATGCGCAGATACGACAGAATCGAAATGAAGGTCATAAACTACATAGTGCAGGAAGACTACTACTCTGGGCCATTTGATAGAAGGGAGAAGCCCATGTCGATGTACTGGGTGTGCACCAAGTCGATGTTTGTGGGCGAGAGAATCTTCGCCGAGGCGCTCCTCCTGGTTTTCCCACTCACGTACTTCTTGCTAGTGTTTGCAACTTTTTCAACTCCTCTGCAGAAAACCTATACCATTGCATACGGGCTGCTTCAGAAGGCGCTGAACATTGTCCTCATAACAGAGTCTTCGAGCAACACCTTTTTGCTTCGAGAGCAAACAGAGTTTATGCTGTACATGTTCCTTATGGGCATGGCCGTATTTTTTTTCCTTGTTGGCAGGCAGTCTTTCACGTGCATGTGGGCAAGAGTGCCTTTCCTGCTTAAGGACGCGCACTTTGACGACCCGCAGAAAGTAACTGAAAAGTCCTGGGACGACCTGATCCGAGACATCCACCTAATTATATACTCGCAGCCGCTGCCAAACGAAATGTCGGCGTCAGAGGCTGCGCTAAAACAGTATGACACCCGGCTCATATCGATCCTAAACCAAATGTAAGCAGAAAAGCCCGCATGTTCTGGGCTTCTGCTGAAATATCTGCGAAATTCAATATCCTGTATAAATTCTCTTCGTATACCCGTTTCTATTCTGATTTTTATTCCAGCTTTGTGTATGTTCTGAGAGAGTTTTTTTTCTTCATGTCAGCAGACCAGGAAACATTTTCGTCCTCCTGCACGCCCAGATACTCTATAAGCTCCTGCAAAACGGCCTCTCTGTCGGAGACCTGCTCTTTTTTTGCAACTCTTAAGTAGCCCTTGTATGTTTTAACGTACTTCTGTGCCAGAACATATATCTCTGGCGTGTTTTTGACCATGGCCTTGACTCTATCCTCTATTGACCGTTTTCCAGTGTACTCCCTCGGGCTCTCTGGGAAGCCTTCGACCTCCCTCAGGGCCTCCAGAACTCCCACCTCGTGCTTTGAAATTGCAAGAATGTTCGTGCCCTTGGCGCCGTTTCTTGCAGTCCGCCCTGCCCTATGGACGTATGTTTCCTTAGAGTCTGGGGCATCAAGCTGCAAGACGATGTCTACAGCAGGGAAGTCCAGGCCGCGCGCAGCAATGTCCGTGCAGAAAAGGATCTTTGGGTCTTTCTCTGCGAATTTGTAGAAGGTCTCTATGCGCTTGTTCTGCGACATATTTCCGTTCAGGTATAGGGCGCCCAGGCCAAACCGCATCTTCTTAATAAGGGTGTAGTAGAACGTGACCTCCTTGCACGTGGTTAAAAACACGATGATCCGCTTTCTGATGTTGCTCTTTATCGTAACGTAGAGAAGGTCCAGCTTCTGGGCGGGCGTAACCACAAACGCCTCCTGGCGCAGATGGAAAGGCTCGGCCTCAGCACCGCCAGAGACCGACACAAACTCGGGGTTGCTTATGTCCCAGACCCTCTTCGCATGGGCAATCACGTCGGCAGTTGCCGAGAAGAGGAGCGTCTGCCTTTTCTTGTTCATGTACTCGAGGATGCTTTCTACAGTCTGTTTGAACCCCATTTCCATGAGCTTGTCTGCCTCGTCAATGACAAGGCACTCCACATTGTCGCCTGAAAAGTTCCAGCCAGACTCCAAATGGTCCAGCAGCCTTCCGGGAGTGCACACTACAATGTTCAGCTCTCCAACAGTGCTTTTTTCCCGCTCCACGTCCCTGCCTCCTATCAAAAGCCCACCGCTCAAGTGCGTAAACTGCCCAATCACCTGCAGAACAGAAAACGTCTGCAGCGCAAGCTCTCGCGTGGGCGAAATAATCACAGCCCCCAGCCCGTCAGCGCGCGCCCACTTTACGGTAAGCAGCCTCTCCAAAACAGGAACCAAAAAGGCAAGGGTTTTCCCAGACCCCGTTTTAGCAGAGCACACAATGTTTTTTCCCTCCTGCGCCATGGGAATTATCTTGCTTTGTACTTGCTTTGGGTCTTTAAACCGGCCTGCTTCCAGGCCTTTCATAACTGCAGTGTGCAAGTTAAACTCTTTAAAAGTCATAAAAATTTTACGAGAAAGTGTATTTATGGGCACGTCAGACAATCTAGCGCCGCGCGATGCCAAGATCATCTCGTTGATATTGCGTTCTGTGGGCATAGAAGAGTGCGAGCCTAAGGTAATCCTGCAGTTTCTGGAAGTTGCCTACAAGTACTTTATAGAGGCCCTGGAAGACGCCATGCTATACGCCGAGCAGTCGGGAAGGCAGACGCCAAACGGGTCGGACATAAAACTGTCGATACAAACCAAAATCGGGAAATACTTTGTGCCCCCGCCGCCTCGGCAGTTTATGCTGGAAATTAGCTCCAGGATAAACGCAAAGCCTTTGGTGGTGCTGGAAACATCCAACCTTATACGCATACCAGGAGAGAAAACAAGCCTTCTGGAGCTGTACTATGCAACCATAAGAAAGGACGAAACCCGAAAAAGAAAGAAATAAATATAAGTATAGTAGGTTATGCAGGTGCCGCGTAGAAATTGTAAGTGTATTATGTAATAGAGCCTGCGCATGTGCCTTTGGCGCACATTTCATTTCATGCAGCATGCGAGGCAGAGCCAACAGGCAGAGTCTACAGGGACAGTGAAATTTGCACGCTCCCACTTCGCTCGCGCGATGTTTTTGCGCAGCGCCACTTTATGGCTGCTCTTTGGCGTTCGAGGATGCTGCAGATGCTAAACTTCGTCTGGATCAAAGCGCACGGGCTTGTTGGCTTCAAAGGGGGGCAGCCCCGTGAAAGGGCAGGATGCACATCTGAAGGCGTCTCCTAAGTTGCAGTTGCCGCACGACGAGTCAATTTTGCCGGTTGCTTTCTCGTTTTCAATCTGCTCTTTCTCTTTTTTCCCACACGTGCAGTTGGCGCATGCGCGGCCTGTGCTCTTGCGCATTGGTTTCACAATAGACAAAACATCCTCGCCCCACAGCAGCTCCTCATCTGAAACAAACTCTCCTGCCATTATTTATTAGCTACAAAATTTTGCTGGAATTTAAAAAGGAATGCAAACAATGGAAATGTACACAGGATACTTCAATTTGCTTAAAACCATAATGGGTGCCGGGATAGTTAGCTACCCGCTCTTTTTTGTCGAGTTTGGAATTGTAACAGCAACAGTTTTATCGGTGGCAGCATGCGCGCTTACGTTCAGCAGCATAGTTATGCTGTGCAAGTGCGCCGAGTACACAGAAAGCAACGGAAAAACGTTCACAGATGTGCTGGGCAAAATCTACCCGGGCCTGGGCAGCATGTTTAACTGGGTTGTTTTTACAAAGTGCTTTGGCGTGAGTATTTCCTACCTTGTGCTCCTGCAGCCGCTTTTGCTCTACATCCTGAACATGGCCAATATCCAGTCCCTCAGCAGCATAAGCACGATGCAAATCACGTTTTTGTATACCCTGATTATGTTCCCGGTGTGTGCCATGAAGGACCTCAAAAGCCTAAAGTACACTTCAGTTATCGGCGTTCTGGGGGTGTGCATTTGCGTAGTGGCGAGCGCATACAACTATATGAGGGTGCATGGCTTGGGAGGCTCTGCTTCAGACACAGCCATGTTTAGGCCTCCTATGTACAGCTGGATAGGATTTGCAGGGCAGTTTGTGTTTTCTTTCACCTGCCATCAGAACATTTTTGGGATTCGGGCGTCGCTGAGCAACCCAACAATAAGAAAAATGAAGATTATTTCGTTTTTCGGGCTGGGCACTGCGCTGGTGTTGTACGTTGTGTTTGGAATATTAGTCTATATGACATACGGAAACAAGATAGAAGACAACGTTTTTAGCTCCTTTATCGACGGAAGCGTCAAGAACATAGTATTTGTGTTTTACACAGTATTTATATCGTGCTCGCTCCCGCTGCAGATACACCCGGCAAGAGACTGTCTCACAGAGTGGATACTCTGCTTTAAGTGGGTGGGCAAGCAGGAAAAGAACAAGACCATGGTGCGGGTTTTCTCCACGGGGGCCATACTGTTTGCATGCGCCATGCTGGCGCTTATCCCCATGGGTCTGTCCACTATACAGACGGCCGTTGGGGGAAGTGCTTCTGCAATTATGTGTAACTTCCTGCCAGCGATATGCTTCCTGAAAATACCTATTCGAAAGACTGTAATAGAGAGAATGGCTGCAGTTGCCCTTATAGCATACGGAGCACTCGCGTTCACGGGGGTTTTCATAAAGCTCCAAAATACTGCGCAGAAGTGAAGCAGAGCAGCGGAGAAGAACAGGGGATGGGCTGCCGTGTAGCGCCAAGCTGCAGCGCTATGCACTATACCCACGCAAACACACGATATAGAAATGCTATGTTTGCAGAATGCTTAGCTGGGGCCCCTAAAATGATCATGTGAAACACGCCAATCAGCGCCCAGGCACTCCAGAAATTGCCCAGTAGTCTGCTCTGATCCTGGCCTCAAACATACACGTGCGCGCAGACACCCCGTTATAAACCACATATATGCCGAGTTTGCATCAAGCCATAGCCCAATTAAAGGGGTTTGGTGACAATAAAAACATACGCAAATTTTTCCGCATGGCCACCACAGAAAGCCACAGAGGTGCACTCGCAGAAATTATAACGATATATCGTAAGATGAAAAAGGGCAGGGAAATGCCGCATGTATATAAAATTAGAAAAGACCAGGTGATGGACACGACGGCAGAGGTTGTTTCCGAGACCATCCGAAGCACGCCCATGATAAAAAACACAGAAAGAGATGACTCTGCCCAAATGACATTTAATTTTTCCCCTTTGAATGGGCTAAACCCATCCGGGAGCAAGTATATGTTCTACTCAAAGGGCTCGGGCCTGGTGCAGACCCAAGTGCTTGAAAACATCTCGGCAGGCTACTCGGACATGCTTAAAAACAACTTCTTTTGGCTGAACATATTCAACCCCACGGATGCAGACTTGCAGTCGCTTGGGAACATGTTTGACCTGCATGAGCTTACCATGCAGGATATAAAAGAGGGAAACACAGACGAAAAGATAGAGGTGTTTAAGCACTACACTTTTATCTCGATGAAGCTGCTTGTCGAAGCCGACCCCACAAACGACGATGTAGACTTTAACATTTTGGTGTTTAAGGACTTTGTTCTCACGTTCCACGACAAGCCATGGATCAGCGTGCAAGACACATTCAACTTTATAGAGCTACTTTCCAAGCACACATCTCTCACGCCCTCCTGGGTGCTGTACTCCATCATCATAGAGTTCATGCAGGACATAAAGTACCTCGTGGACGGATGCATACTCGAGTCGGTCAAGATCCAGGAGATATCCAAGAACTTCAAAGAGGCGGAGATGGCGTCGATTCTTAAGAGAACATTTCATGTGAGTTGTCAAATAAACTCCCTTTTAATAACCGTCAGGTACAAAATAGAAATTCTTAAGATCATAAGAGACAGGTGCAGAAATAGAATTGTGGCGTTGGTCCGGAGGTACATGTCCGAGGCAATAGAAGATCTTAGAGACCTGTCAAAAAAGCTCATGGAGTTGCTTCGTGGGCTGGAGAGGTCGCAGGACACGTACTTGGCCCTTCTGAACGTGGCGCAGACACAGGAGGGAAACGAAATGAACAAGTCCATGAGCAGAATGAGTCTGGCGGCGTTGATCATATCGCCGTGCCAGCTGCTGTCTGGGATTTGGGGGATGAACGTGAAGGTGCCGGGGCAGACCATTGACAGCCTGTACCCGTTCTTTACCATAGTGATTTGCTCGTTTTTGCCTTTTCTCATTTATTTCTATAATCCCATTCGCCGATTCATTTACAAGCGGACAAAGAAATAATAAACTGAAAGTAACGCTAAGTATTTAATAATTTTCTGTTTTTTATTTCATGGCAAATGCAGAGAAGGTCTCCAGTGAGGGGGACGCATCTGGTCTTATCCAAAAGGAGGGAATAGTCGAAAAAGTGGCTATATCGGATGAATTGAACCTAATGCACGGATGGAGGTTTGTTCCCGACGAGATTGAATTAAAAAAGAGAGTTTTGTATGCGCTGACTGTTGGATTTAAGTGTCTGTCTACCTGGGTATACAAGCAAATAATCCCGTATGTGGACACATACGGCCTTGCCGAGTTCGAAGCTTCTGTTTTCCCCAGGCTTCTGAAAGGCCAGACGCAGTCCAAATACGCCCTCACGGAAATACGCCAGGAAATAGAGAGAAACATTCTTGTGTTTGTTAAAAGAGCGTACGGGGAAAACGCAGACATATTCCTGGCGCGGTCGGTTGATGCCTTGAAAATCAGCCGCTTCAAGGCCAGCCAGGGCGTTCGCGATGCAGTTTCGGTGCGCATGCTGTACTACATGCTGCGCCTGCTTATTGTGGAGATAGAGGAGTCCGACATTCGAACGATCGAGTTGATTGTTTTTCTTGGGCAGGCCTTGGACAGGCGCATACTCGACTACCTGGTCTCCTACTTCTACAAGGAGAAGGACCTGCTTTTGGAGATACTTCTTGTGAAGATGCGCCACAGGAAGCTGCAAATCCCAGAGCAGATGCATCTGCGCGAGAGCGAAGTTGCCGAAATATTCCAGGGGGTGGGCGCAAAGCTGGAGCTCTCGCCAGAGGAAGAGGAAAAGCAAGCCAAGGAAATCGTTATGGATATATCGAACGAGCTCGATATCACATACTCCAGCCTTTTTATGCTGAGGGCGCTCATGTACGTGGAGTGCATACCAGACACCGAAATTCTCCAAAAAATGACCCAGAAAATGGAAAGCAAAAACAAAGCTGTGCGCATGGAGTGCATAGCGCTTATACACGGGTTTGCAGGAGACGAAGACGTGTGCGAAGCCCTTATGGGGGCGCTTCAGGACCCGGATGACGACGTGAAGAGGCAGGCGCAGATGTCGCTGTCCATGGCAGTGCCTATTGTCACGAAAAAGCAGAGCGAGCTCATAGAGAAGTACAGCGAGTGGTTTGCAAAGGACAAGAAAAGATACGCGCCGCACCTGCCAAGCGTCTTGATTGCAGCGAAAAAGGCCAAGCACGAAAAGCACGGCGAGCTGTACAGAGAGTACTGCACTCTGCTGGAGAAGGCAGGAGACACGCAGAGACAGCTTGCCAGGAAGGTGGCGGATGTTTTTGGCCTGTACATACAGAGAGAGGACGTGATTGCTGAGGACATAGTGAATCTGAAAATAGAAGATAGAAAGAACGCGCTCACGTTTCCATCCCCGGACATTGCAGAGTTTGACGCCCGGGAAAAGAAGGAGTACAGCCCAGAGAATGCAGTGTGCGACTTGGAGAGAGTTATGGGCGCACTGGTGGCGGAGGCAGGCTCTGCAGAGAAAGTGGTGGAGATGCTCCCACTGTGCATGCATCTTCTCAGAGCAGGCTTTGTGCAGAAGATGCTTCTGCGGCTCTTTGAGAGGGACCCGGAGAGAAATTGGAGATATTGGATGCGCCTGCTCCAAACAGCAGACAAAGTAAAAGACAGCCTTACGGAGAGAGCTAAAGCTAGTCTTAAAGAACACATAAAAAAGCTCACCGCACATTGGGCGCACGCAGTTCGCATAGAGGCCAAGAAAATGGACAGTCAGCTGAAATAGCCTAGACATTTTGTACTCAATAAATATTATTAGGTGTAGAAGAGGCGCATTTTCTTGGAGCTGAGCTGGAGTCAGCTGTCTTGTGCAATGCGGAAGGGCCAAACACGCCCGCACTTTTTGCGCTTGCACGTGTTGGGATAGCCTTGCAGCTTCGGGAGAGCGCCGGAGGGAGACTATTCCCATTTAGCCAGTTTCAGGTTGCTCGGGCTTCTCAGGCACAAAAAGCGAGGATTGCGCATGCGCAAAAGAGTGTGCACTCGCACAGCCCATCCCGGGCCTGGGATTGTTTGGGCTCGGGTGATTGAGCCCGGTGCAGCAAAGAAGAAATCACTGCAGACCTGGAACAGCGCGGACGCATAGAACTGGCGAATTCTCCTGCATGCGCATAAAGCACGAGAAGTGCTCAAATGCCGGCTGTGCAGGCGGCCAAGTATTTGCGGCCTTTATCATTATTCCGGAATGCAAAATATTTAATGGGTGGGAAATGGGTGCAGCTGGACTTCAAAAGAACAAAAAGCAGCGACATACAGCCAGGCGAGGACTTTGCGCACACGGATGTAGCCAAAAAGCTGTCTAGTGTTTATAAAGAATTCGTGACGTGTGGCATAGATTCCGACATTCTCGCGACTCCCCTTACTATACGGCCGGGCCTGACAATAGAGGAGAGGCAGAAGAACTGGGCATTTACGAACTTTTTCAAAACCAAAGAAACAATCCCCATCAACATCCAGGCGTGCAAAAAAAGCCTAGAAAGGCCTGCCTCCACGATCACCATAAACCGATCAGCCGAGAAGGGCTCGCCGTATATAATGTACTCTGTGGACGGCCACAAATACTACATACACAAGGACAGGACCACAGACAGGCAGGATAGCACGGTTTTTCTGACAAGGCAGGAAGCCCCGCAAAAGATAGGCCTGCACAAAAGCACAGTGCACTTTCTAGGGAGAGACTCGCTCGATGTTGTAGCGGCAGAGACACGCGCCAAATACCGGCTGTCCGTGCCCAACGCGATAGACATGGCTATTCCAGAAAAAAGGGGCAGCACTATCCCCGTGCTCAGAGACAGAGGGCTGGGAAAGCCGGCTGAAAGCATGCTGTTTGACAGGGTGGATATGGCTACTGGGAAAATAGAGGGATACCGCATAGCGTGCAGCGGCCAGGGCAAATTTCGCAAGGTAGGAAACACCTGGCATCCGAAGCAGTATGTGTGCCTGTCTGCAGACGCTGCCTCTGTGGTTGACGTGCGGGAGAAGGCTTCCAGGAGCTTTTGGAGGCTAAAAACAATGGGAAAGGGAAATGTGGGGGCAGCGGATGTGCCAAGCAACTACAAGGTGGAAAAAGGGAGAGGAAGCACAATGCACATTTTCACAGGATACACGCTTGGGGCTTTTGACATGCGGAATCTGTCGGCTGAGACGGGGCTTTCGTACACAAACATCACGAATGGAACAATGTCGGTTGGCAAACACATTGCAGTGTACAACAAGTACGGGCACTTCTATTTCCAGAACGCGCAAGACAGCAGCGATAGCATTGTGAAGATTTATAAATTTAACACAGACAAGTTTCTCCTGGGGTTTGAGTGGGCCGGAAAGTCTGAAGAGCATATGTACAGCACAGCTGCTTTCCTGTTTTCCAGCAAGGTGTGCATATACACAGGCGATGGAAACATGCAGGAGCATCCAATAGACGAATACAGAGTGCCTAATGCGCCCGAGCACCGCCTGGCCACAACGCTGAGATTAACCGGAAGCTTTGTGCCGCTGCTGTTCAATAAAAACAGGCCGCTCGTGCCGGAGGAGGAGCATGACAGCAGGAAGCTGACCCTTTTGGAGAGGTCGCTGCAGGACGGGTTTCGAGACCCGCTGGTGCCCGCAAGCATGGAGGGGATCGCACAGGAGCCCAACGAAAGCGTCAAAAAGGTCATCCCGTACACAAATATGATGAACTTCCTAACGGTGGGAGAGAAGGCGTCTCTTCTAAAGCCAAAAAAAGACAGGAAAGAGCACCCGCAGTAGATGGAGGCTTGCATGGGCTGCAGGCGGGAAAGACGGTATTCTGCAAGCGGGGGTGTCTTGAACACGCAGATACAAGAGAGATGCGCACATACCCGGGCATACGCCTGCCGAAGCGGTCAGTTGCAGATTTGAATCGGAGCAGCGGAAATGCAGCAGAGCGTGGATTTTCTTGGTTGGGCATGCCCTGCGCTTTTTGCATCGGCTGTTTCTTTACGCCATCATCGGACTTTCCTTATAATTTTTAGAATATTTTTATGCGAATATTTATGAGTGTAGGACAGGAGTACTCTGCTCTTATTAGGAAGAGCAAACTCACAAACAAGTACATAATAAAGGCATTAAAAACTGTAGCAGAAACAAATAATTATTATGCAAGAGAAATAGTCAAAACCATACAAGAGGAAATATCAGCGGCATCAGATGAAAATAAAGACGCACTACTTTCACTGTTACGATTACTTGCGCAGAACCCGGCTTACTTCTTTATAGAAGAGGGCAAGACACCACACAAGAAACAGAAGCATATTGAAAGTGTACCTGTAAAGAAAAGAAAAGTACAAGTTGAAGTTGAAGTAAATATAGAGTTTATGCCGTACCCGCCCGAATACTTTCTGTTTAAGCTGGTGAGCAAGCAGGCCTACGCAGAGTCTTATGCGTACTACACGGAGGGAAAGGAAAAAAAGTCGCTCGAGGCGGAGCTAGAGCCGCAGCTTACACGAGAGTATCTTGCAACGCCCCACCTGGAGCAGGCGTACAAGCTGCTGTACACCGCAGCCACGCAGTGCAAGGTCTGCGGAATGCGGTTTGACGTTCTTTCGCTGTACAAGGCGCATGCAGAGATGCACCAGAAAAAGTCGCAAATTGGAAGGTCTGTGGAGGCGCCGATGTGGAGGTCGTGGCTGCAGGAGACTGGCGCCATGCAGGAGCAAAAGGTTCCTGTTAAGCTCAAAGCCAGCGTGCAGGAGAAAATGCCAACAGTTCCCGTGCGCGGCGATAGAGAGCAAAAATGCACAATTTGCGGGGATGCGTTTGAGGTTATATGGAGCGACGAAAGCGAGTGCTGGTCATTTAATGACGCGCTGGTTATACGCACCTCTCCCAGGCAGATCTCCCATCGAAGATGCGTCTCATAAATAAATCCTTTTATTTCTATTTATTTAATGGCAGTGCAAGAGGACATGCTTGAGCGCTTCTTTGAGGAAGCTGTCAACAAAGAAGTTGCTTTGGACGAGTTTAAAGACGCGCCAACCCAAAATTTGAAGCGTAGATGCGCCGAGTACTATACTGCTCAGAAGAGAAAGTGGGAGAGCTTCAAGAGGTTTTCCTTTGGATTTAACCCCATAGAAAAATTCAAAGACATTCCTGTGATATGCACTATATCTATGTACCCAGGGTATGTTATGGTTGGGCCTGTAGAGAAGGAGGGCGTTAAGCATGGATACACAGACGTTATAAACACGCTTCTGTCGTATGTAAACAGAAACCTGATCCACCCGTATCTGCTGGATCTTCTTGACAGGGGGGACTATCCGTTCTACGACAATCACGTGGTTGTGGAGGTGGTTGACCACCGAGTGGCGGAGCCTGTTTCCAACAGAGTGCTGCTGCGGGGGTCTGTGGCAGGCATGCCGTACGTGCACGGGGTTCTTCTATCGACAAAAACCGAGGAGGCTGTTGAGGCTGAGATATATGCAAAAACAGCGAAGATTTGTTTGGACCCTACTCCAGAAGTGTTTGAGATCCTGAAAGTGCACGACTACAACGTAAGGAAGTACGACATGCTCAAAATAGACAAAAAGCAGAAGATAAAGGTGCAGATCAGCAGTGTGATAAAAGAGTACCGAAGAGCCGAAAACAACAGAAAAAACGAGGCATACTTGGGCCTTGAAAGGTCGACCAACTCCCGGATTTACAGGACTGCCAAGTTTATAGGCGGAAACACACACTACTCGATAAACGCAGTGGCAAACACAGACTATATAGAGGTGGTGTTCCGAAAGGGGGACAGCATAAACACAGCCACGGGAGGGTTTATTTCTAAAAGGAAATTTACCACGTCTGCACAGATAGACCTATACATAGACAGCACTAAGAAGCTGCTAGAAATATACCACAACGACCTCAAGTGCATATGCGACATTTCTGCAAACCCCAGAAAGACAAAGCACTACAGCCAGTCCCCGTACCAGAGAATACCTGTCGAGGACGGGATGTCTAGACAAGTCATATACGGGTCTCCAGGGCAGGGCGCCCCCATGGAGAGACACATGCGGTTCATAAAGCCAGAGCCCATGGAGGAGCACCCCACCATAAACGACAGAAGGCCGCCCAACTGGGATGGAAAGCCTTCATCTAAGGAAATGGACGACTTTAACTTTGACTATGTAAACAAAAAGTTCATATAGGGCAGCACGTAGCATTGCGCAGACACTTCTACCGAATTTTTGCTCTATGCTTGCAGGCCCGCGTCCCGAAATTAGCGCAAGTGCGCACTTGCGCTTTGCCTCTTCTATAAATATATTTATTTTTGTCTCTCTATGGGGTGCAGTAAAGAGTGTGCATGCAATGACAGTTTGCCTTCTAAGTCGCTGTTCTCTTCTATTGATATGGATAAGGTGTGTGCTATTAACGAGAAGGTTAAAGGCAGCTGCGTAAATATACTGAGCAAAAGCGCTTCTATACGAGACATAGATATGGCTACTTCTGCCCATTCTAACGATGCTACCGGACTAGTAGTCAAGATCCCATTCGTGTGCAAGGTGTCTTTGTGCAGGATAGAAATATGCACGTCATTTAAAAAGATGGAGCTCTTTGTAAATAACCAATATGTGACGCTGTCCTACAAGTCGAAGACAAAAGAAGAGTACATGCTTCCAGGAAGCAGGCACATAATTCCCATAGTCATTCCTGCGTACAAGCACAAGTCTGTGGACACGCTCACGCTTAGGCTGACAGAGTGCGATGGCGCCGGATACTTGGCGTACTTGTGCGTGTGCGGAATAGTCACCGGAGCGCTCCCCAAAGCGGTGGATGCCACGTACGAGCTGTATGCCCTTCCAGAAAACGTCAAGAAAAAGACGCCACAGGAGGGCGCAAATGCTCGCATAGAGTGAGCATGGATGTGCTCTGCAGAAATAAACTTTCTTGAAGTTGAAGCACAGCTTGGTGGGCTGCGCCTGTTTGCACTTTTGCAGCATCTGCCCTGCCGCGGCATAAATGGAATGGGCTGAAATGTTTCTAGCGTTATTGCGTATGGTTTTGTATTGATGTGGTGTAATAAAATGTATATTAGGGCTAGAACAATATTTTTATGTTGTGTTATTTTTATGCTTATGAAATACCCTGTGATATTTAAGTGTCTAGGACACGGCATTGAAAGATGGCTAGAAATATGCGAAAACGGGCCTGTGGGTGTCCGTTTTTCCAAGAACGTCATTCCTTTGGCGCGCACAAGCAGCTCTATCATAGTAACAGACAAGCCTGTTTCTCTTGGATATAGGATCAAAATAAGCGGAAACAGTCCGCTGACCATAGAGTCCGGCGTGCACATAGCCGACCTATACACTGTGAAAGACGGCAGCTACACATACACGCCCGTGTACAACCGGCCAATTGTGCCGGACTTCACCACTCCATATCTTGTGTTTGGCCTGTGCGGCGGCACGATTGTGTGCATTGTCAGCGCATTTAGCAAAGTGCTGTTGGACATCCTATAAGGAGCGCCTGCAGCGTATATACGATGGGATGCCGCGTGCAGATGCACTAAATGTCTGTTGGGCTAATGTGCAATACTGCACTTGGCGTGCTTTTTTCTTTTTCTACGTGCTGCATAATGCGCGCCGTGTCTTCGTCCGACAGCATTACATATCGAAGATTTGATGCCCGTATCTGATGGTTGTCTATGGATATGTTAAGCTTTGTGTCGATATGCGCGCGGCCGTTATATCTTTTGTTGTCTCGCGTTTCCACTGAGACTTCACCCTTTATACTTCGTAAGGCTTTGTAAAGCATTTAAATTTTTATGAAAAGACTCTCTGGAAGAAAGCCAGCGGCATCACGTGCTATTGTAGAAGAGAAAGACGTGGAAACCAAATGGTATGAGGTGGAAGGGTTCTCTGGATGGTTTGTGTATAAGATGTCGAAGTATTTCTCCTTAGGGATGTATCCTGTGTGCCCCGTCGAGGCAAGCGGCAGAAAGCTGAAAGCCCGCAACAAGCTAAATCTATCAAAGGTTGTAGGCAAAATAGGGGTTCTGGACTTGTGCAACATATGCAGGGTCAAAGGCACGCTTTCCGACTGCGTTATAGACAGCATACGCATTAAAAACACCGAAATGTCGGACGACTTGTGGAGACTGGTCAAGCGATCTAAAACCGTGGTGCTGCATGATGTGGGGATTGCCCGGTACAGAGAGGAGTACTTCGACAATGCAGTCTCCATTGACGTTTTAGGCAGCTCGGTGGACCAAATAGGGAACAGAGTGATCGACCTTATAAACACAAGAAGAAAAAGAATCAGAATAGCAGACAGTAAAATCCTTATCTTCTGGGACGAAAACAAGTGCAGCACTTGCGTGATTCGGCACTTTGACGTGTATAGAATTCTGCAGCGCATTCCTGTGATACGGGTGATACACTTTGACGGGATAGAGATAACGATGTCTATCATCAAGGAAATGCGCAGGCACCCCATCGCAACAGTTAAGCTGATAGGGTGCAAGATACTCCCTATGAAGATATACGATCTGGTGGACACCTGCAGGGCCACGCTTACTACAATAGAGTTTACACGCACGCTGGTTTCTGTGGATACAGTTGAGTATCTGCGCAGCAGGAACCTCACAGTCACCGTCAGCACCCAGTAATGTATATGCCGCGCAGCGCAGTAGAGAGATGGCGCGAGAGAAGGCAGAAATAGTATTAGCGTGGCAAAACTGTGCAGATGCTGGGGGCTATCTTTTCAGCTGCATCGCTGCATGCACAGCTGCCATTGCAGCCAACTGCCTGCTGCAACACTTAAAATACGTGGGCGCTTGAATGTGTCTTTCTATGTCCTATGCCATACTATAAAATAATAAACTACACATTAGAAGCTGCTTTGCTGTTTTTATTAGCTACCACTCTATGCAGCATATGTCCGCAAATGTTTTTTTAATGTCACTGAACTTCTGCGTGTTTTCATCTTCTGCGAGCTCCTGTGCATTCTTGCCCATGTACAATACAACACCTAGTGCTGTGGCGTGAAAGCAATTGAAAAATGTGCTAGGCATGCTATGGGGCACTTCCATTGGTATGCGGTCGTACAAAGACTTCACCAGCGAAAAGTAGTCTTTCTTTTTAATACAAGCCAGGCCAAACCATATGAGATCGAGCATGCGCGCAATTTCTTTCCCCGCGGCACCTTCTTTAGAGAGCATCTCCCTAAGTGCGTCTGCATGGTCTACCGTGTTCTCTCTAAATATAGCCAAAAAAAGAGTCTTGATGCATATATCTTTAAAAATGTTTTTGCATTTGGAAAGGTTTTCTTTGCTTTCTTCTTTGTAGGCATAAATGTACTCTGTAAGAAGTGAGTAAAACTCGGGATATCCGGTGTACGCGTGCATGTGGGTGATCATGTCTGGGGCCTTGAATATGCGCCTGTATCTCTCGTCAGATATTTCTATGTGCGGGTACAGGCCCGTGAATGCGCGCGCGAATATGGGAATGCTCAGCACGCTATTTTGCACAGCCTGGTCAGAAAGCATGAATGTTCCCAGAATGTTGGACACGCTTTGCACAAAATACGGCGCCTTTTCTCCTCGAATGTGCAGAGACATGCAGTACACAAGGGCCTCTCTGTACAGGGCATCCTGTGCATTTCCCAGGCTGCATAGCGCAGCCATGCATGCTATTTCGTCCTTGGCCTTTGACTGCATTACTTCCCAGACCATGAGAGCGCGACTTTGCGCGGTGCCTCTAGAGACATTTATTCTATCATGTATGTAGCTGGAGAGCAAGTTGCCCGTGAATGTGCCCTCCTGCATATAATATTCGCATATGTGCGCTA
>NW_025952948.1:0-149393 GCF_021653875.1 Nematocida major
CTCCTCCTGAACATGGTCTGTTTCTTCTAATGGACTTACATCCGCAAATTCTTGACTTTTCAGGCTTTCCTCATCCGCACTCTCCTCGGACTCGCATGAATTTTCTGAAAGCATCGCCTCAGCAGCTTCTTCCTCGTGCACGGGGGAAGAGCACTCTGCAGCCACACTCTGCGGCGCCTTTGAAAGCTTTTCTGCAAGAGCCTTCGCTGCAAGACTCTCCTTGTAGCGGCGCATGCGCATAATCCCCTGCACAACATCTGCGTATGTTCGCGCTTCGGGGCGCTCTTTCAGGGTACCCTCAGAGCTGTCTTGGACACTTTCAGCACGCACTGCATGCTTTTCTGCCTGAACTGTTTCTTCTACCTGAACTGCTTCTTCTGCGGGGACAGGTGGATTTTCATTTTCACTACTGCTCAAAACCGTAGAAAAAACTTCTCCTACCTCCACGCACTCGGCTTGAATAATAGGAGTTTTGTGGTTCCTGTCGCAGTAGTCGATGAACACCCTTTGTATCTCCGCCCGCAGGCTGCCAATCACTGCAGCCTTTCTTTCCGCCAGAGCCGCATCTGCATGGTCTCCCCTCTCCCCTGCAAGGGCCTTTGCTTGGGCGTAGACCTCTCCGCTCTCGTTCAGCACAAAACTTTTCAGAGCCTCCTTCATATGGGATGCAGCCATGGTGATGTTCATGCAGGAAAACCGTATTTCCCGCAGCTGGCTCTCCGTGTACTCCTCCCTATGAAATACCCCAAAAGATCCATCCTCATCGTCCCAGTTTAAAATTGCCTCTACTTCAGGTTCAACTACAACGACCTGAAAGTCCATATGGTCAAATTTTTCGCCAAATGCAAAAAGATGCTCTGAAGTTGGCCTGCTGTAGTCCAGCTCAAGCAAAACGGCGTATATTTTTTCAGAGAGTTCTTGCATCTTGCTGGGGCTTCCCAGGTAAACCTCCGCGTTTCTCTCTTCCATAAAAAATAATTAAAATCAAAGTATATATAGGCGTGATTTAATTGAATATTTTAGGATGAAATAAATCTTGTTAGGGAATAATATGGCAGAGCATCATTAACTGTCAAAAATCCACTGATGCAAAATCACACGCTACACCACAGACCTGCATATTATGCAGTGCTGGACCATTCTGCTTTTTCTCAGGCTAGGAGGCCTTTAATGCTTGCGCATGCCAGATACCCACCTATCAGAAACAGGGAGACTAGAAAAATGGCTGGGGCAAAGGAGAACTCCAACGCAGTATTTTCTGGGAGAGGAAGCTCACCAAATTCAAGCCTCCACTGATTCTCCTCGTACACCGGGGACATCTCTCTGCACTTTGCGCACTTCTCATAGCCTGGGCTGCTCGGGTAAAAGTTGTGGAAGTCGTTCTTGTTCCGTATCCGCACTATTTTGTCGTTGCGAAGCCGTGAGCCCAGGGAGTGGGTGCTGTTTGACAGGGTGCACGTTCCTGGAAACTCTCTGCTTGCACCCGAGCACTTTAGAAGACTTTCAGCAACTTCATCCTTCTGGAAAACTCTCCGGGGCAATGCCGTGCGTGGGGGTGTGTCCTTTATCAAATCAAGCAGCTTCTCCATGCTGTTCACCTCGTAGAATGCGTCTTTCACAGCTTCTTTGAAGATCCGAAGCAGGGCACCCCTGCTTTTCTCAATGGCCTGGATCTTCGTATACCCAGGCCTGCTGGCTTTTATGTTCTCTGCGTCTCCGCCGGTTATCTCAGTGCAAATGAAGGCGTGCAAAGCCCCTGCCTTTCTAGAGATCTGCATCAGCCGCGTCTTTATGTGCATAGACATCGCTATGCGCGCGTGCAGGAACTCTTTCTCCTTCGAGCTGTACCCATCTGCTTTGGCCTCCAGCAAGCTTATATCTGCGCTTTCACAGTATTCCAGAGCCAACCCAGCACCATTCTCGCTGTGCAAGAAGATGTTTATCGGCAGACTCTGAACAAGCTCGCACAGGCTTTCTTCCACGCTCTTTTCGCTTGCAAACAATCGTAGATACAAAAGATTGTAGAACATATCGCCCAAAACATCCAGCTTTCGCTCGCTGTGCACATACTTCATGTTTTTTCGAGTTTTCCCAACGTACCAGACCATACAAAAAAGTATACTTTTTCAGCTTTTTCTAATATGTGCCAGCCCAGGCAGTGCAGCAACATTGAACTTTCAATTTCCCTGCCCCAGCAGAAGCGGATGAAAAACAGAAAATCCAGCCAAATCAAAAGATGCACAGCTGTCGTAAATCCGGTTTATATTTTGACATTGGTCTAAGACAAGCTCCAATAAAGAGTTGCTACCGTTTGGAGCTTTATAAATGTCGACTATTGAATGTCGTACTGTTCGATGTTTAGAATTCCTTGGCATTACTTCTGCACTTTATTTCTCTCTGAAATTAACATCGTATCGCATATTTATGCTTTTAGCGACCACTAATCAATTTCATGCCTCAGAGGCTTGAGAATTAAATCAAGCCATGATCGTGCCGTCTCCGAGTTTGTGGGAATTCCAAAAATTCACCACAATTTTATATGGGGCTTCACTCTATTAGACAGGCCGTGCGCGCAGGAATAAATATGTAAATATTTTTCATTAAATATTTTTATTTAGGATGGACGACATTGAATACAAACTGCGGTTCCTTCTTAACTCGATGACTCTTTTGGTCGATGACATAAAAGTGGCAGACAGCTCGCAAATGGGCCATCTGCAGTTTTTGAAGAAGTACAAAAACCAGAAGATGATACACGCCTTCATAAAGCCACAAGGAAGCAGCCAAGGCGCACACGAGCCCACTATTACGCCCTTAATAGGGGTTCCCATTGACCCTGAGCAAATCAAGCACAAAATGATGTACTGCCAGATCGCCGTGGGATCGTCTCTATTTACGTCGGAGGAGTACGCGCTAAACTGCAAAACCCCGCACGGGTACGACTCCTTCATTATTGGCAACGCGTCAGAGGCAATTGAGTCCGTCATTGGCCTGTACAAAAAGTCGAAAAATCTTGCCTCCTACAGCTACGTGGTTCCAGACAGCAGCAGAGTCCTGGTTTTGGCAGAGGTTGACTTTACGTACGACAGAAAGCTGGAGGAGAAAAGCAAAAACAACGACAAGTGCGAATACTGCTGTGAAAGCATGGCAACCTCATTTTGTCTGGCAGAAAGGGCTGCGTTCTGCGACAAGTGCGACAGCTACTTCCACAGCAACGAATTCACGCAGAGGCACTCGCGGTACTACTTCAACAAAGTTGGGAAGAAGCGGTTCCTCCACTGCAGGAGCCATCCAACAGTCGTAGTCGACTACTTCTGCACAGAATGCAGTGTGCCTGTCTGCACTCAGTGCCGGATCGGGGGGTCTGCTCCAGACGTAAACATGCATCAGGGACACCGCATGGTCTCGTACATTGATGCATGCGACAACCTGAGCGAAAGAATCAGCGAGAGCCATGAGATGGACCTGGCCAAGAGGCAAGCAAACGGCGCCATTTCGGGGGTGGAGAAGGAGATAGAGGAGTTTGAGAAGGAGGTGGAGACCGTCCGGGCTAAGCTGCAGTACGAGTACGACACCTCCATGGGCGTGCTAAACGACCTTGTGAAGAGAAGGTACCAGAAGATAAATGCAAAGTACTTTGAAGGAAAGTATCTGCTGGAGATGGCTACACGCGCACAGAATTACCCTAGAGAGGTCGACCCTAGCGTGCTTGTTGAAAAGTGGAGGGCCATCGAGGAGATGAACAGAAGCATCGCAGACGTCGTGCTGGAGGACAGTGTAGGAGGCCCGCAGCTAATTGTAAAGGGGTCGCTAACAGTGGAGCTGGCAGCAGGGCCGGAGTCGTCCCCCGCAAACGTCGACACCTCCCAGGAGGACGACTTTATTCGCAGAAGAACAGAAATGCTGCTTAGAGTCTCCCAGTTTAAGTAGGACGTGCCAAATGCAGTGCCTCGCGTACACTTTGCTTGGGCTTTCCTGCCTGCATGTTTGACACGCAGGCGGAGATGGCCCGACCTGAGCCTGTGTAGAGTGTAGAATATACATAAATTAGCTTTTGCATGACTATGGCTGCGTGGGATCGTAAAGAATAAATATTTGGCGCTTTCTGTGGGTATATTAGCTTGGGCGAGAAGTGTGAAGGAAAGTACTGCATAGTCTTTATTTAACTTAGCCAGCTAGACCTGTGCTTTTTGACTCTGGACATCACAAAGCATACGACCGATGCCACAACAATGGCGAGGATGCATATGAATGCTGTGATCTTTGTCTTTATCCATCCTTTGCCGGTGAATGCCTGCACAGCAGACACTTCTTTGTTCGGGACGGCTTCTTCTGTTTGAGCAGCCGGCACTAGGCCTCCAGTGAGGTGGTCTAGCAGCTCCTGCACTGCAGTTATGCCCTTGGACATGGCACTCTTCCACTTTCCAAGGTGCTCACTCATTTCCTTTATGCTGGGGTCTTTCTCTACAGAACCCTCGATCTTTTTCTGGAATTCTCCCTGTGCATACACGTTAAAGAGCTCCTTCTTTGAAGAGTACAGCTTGAGAATGTTGACCAGGCCGTTGAAGACGACCATCTTGCTTCGCAGCGCAGAAAACTCAAGCACGCCCGACACTTTAGAAGTCGCGCCCAGGCTCTTCTTCATCATGTGCAGGTAGTCAGTTATTTTACTGTACTCTGCCTCGATGTTTATGCTCTTGCTTGGGCTCAGCTTGGCTTTTATTTCAGACGCAGACTTTTCTATGCCCTTCAGAGACTCGCTGCTCACGCCCTCCGAAAGGACCTTTGACTCCTTGAGCTCTTTTATGTACTTTGAGAGAACATCCTTCATGTGTTTTATGATCTCCTGTGCATTGGCGTCGGTTGCTATGAAGTCTGCGTATGTTATCTGCCCTGCTTCAAACGTTGTGTTGGTTACTTCCTCTTCAGCCATGAACTTGGCTGCAGCGCATACGTAGTGCGGAGTAAACTTTCTCTCCTTGGAGCTGTCTGAGGTGCTTCTCAGAATGCGCTCCTTTTCCAAGCAGCAAGCAAGCAAGCTGATGTCTGGCAGTATATTCTTCAGGTCCATCATCTTTTTCAGCAGGCCTATTTCACTGTCGTCTTTATACACATTTCCCAGCGCACCCGATTCCTCAAGCGAGCAGACCTCTCTCAAGTGCTCGTGTATGGCGTTGATAATAACCGCATTATTGCTTATGATCAGCCTTATGCTCGCCAGAGCCGCCTTGACCTCCTGGGTGGGGTTTTCAATGCCCTCAAGCAGGCTGGTGTCCCATGAGTCTGTGCTGTTCGTGAATCTGCTTGAAATAAATCTAGAAGCCGCTCCAGTTATGGAAGAGACGGCATTTCCTGCCTTTATTCCTATGCTGGTCGTGTATGTACGGTTCTCTGAAATCTGCAGCCAGTCCTCTACCATGTGCTCGCTTATAACTTCAGTGCCTACAGGAAGCCCCTCCTTCTCGTCGATCTTTATGGTGCAAAGAGACGTAATGTCTTTTTTCGCAGTGGGAGACTTTAAAATCTCTCCAAGTGCAAGAATAGCATCGGACGTGTTTTTTTTCACGGCTGCAAGACCTGCTAAAATCGAAGCATTGGCTTCATGGTGCCTTTCAGTTGGGCTTGTGATCTCTGAGATAGAACCATTTACTATCAAAATTGCTGCATCCCAGTACTTCTCTATCTCCTGAACAGCTTTTTTCAAGTCAAACTTTTCCTCGAAAAGAGTTGCTATGGTTTGGTACCTCTCCAAGACATTTGTCTTCATCAGAGCAGCGATGAGTTCATCTGATTTCTTCACGCACTCGGCGGGAGCATTCTTCTCGTTGATCTTCTTTTGGAGGTCAATAACGCCCTGGATGAGATAGCACTTCGTGTGGTTCATTGGGTGCAGAAGCTTCTGGTTTGGGTTAAACTTGTCTTTTTCGTCCGTCAAGTTCTTTAATATCTGCGAAAGTCTTTCTCTTGCCAGAAATCCAGACAAAATAGAGTTGAACTCCTTCACAGAGACTGGGGTGCCAGCATTCTTAACATTCCGGAAGATTTTTTTGTAATCGTCCGGGATAAGGCTGATGGCGCTGGTGAGAGTTTCAGTGAATTTGTCGTAGTCCTTCCCAATGGCTTGGTCGCTTTCAGAGAGGTTGCTTTTGCTGAAGACGTTTGCGCTAGAGTTGAACATCTTAATCGTAGCCGGCTGGATGCTGCGGTAGATCTTGTCCCACAGCTCGCCCTGCTCGGTCTTCGCCTTCAGAAGCTCTTCGCCGTGCTTCTTGGCAAGCTCTGCGGACTTGGTCAGGCTCTCTTTTTCTTTCTTAATTTCTTCTTTTGTTTTCTGTAGGGCCTCAGCCTTCTCTGCAGTTTCTTTTTGGTTTGCAGCTTTTGCAATCTCTACAGTTTCATCTATTAGCTTCAAGGTCTTTTCGTCTATTTCTGCATTCTCCATGCACGGCTTGCCACCTGTGCCAGCAAGGCACGATTGCAGAGCCTTTCCCTGGCTCATAAGCTCTTTTATTTTCTTTGCAGAAACTTCAGCGTCTCCAGTTGGAGGTTCTGTAGTAGCCTTCGCACTTGCAGACTTTACTTGACTCGGGTTTGATGCCGCAGTCGGAGCTTGGCTTGCAAATGCCTCCAAAAACCCATAGCAGATCAATACTATAAATATATGAGTTCCTCGCATGCTCTTAACGACATTTATTGTATTTATACTTTTAATTTAAACACGGATAACGGCACTGATCCAATTAACGTGCAATCAATCTTTTTATGATGCACAGCCCAATCAAATCAGGCACTGATCCACCAATCACACAAATTAGCCAACAGCACATCAGAAGTTAAACTGCCCAATCAACTGCATCCGAAACCCCTAGTCTTTGGCCTGCACGCTCGCCCAGCCATGCTCTGCGAAAGAAGGCCTACTTATCCCTTACAAGAGAAGATATGAACTTTGTGTCGACCTGCCCAATTCGGCGAAGGGACTCCTGCGAGTCCTCCTTCTTGTATGCCTCCTGCGGCATGCCCATATCGACAGGCGTAATCCGAAAGAGGAAGTCCTGCATTGGGGCGTTCGCGCTGACTCTTCCAGCCACGGTTAAGTATATTTCGTTCTCCTCTATCCTCAGCTTTCCCTTTATGTAGCGGCGGTTCTCTTCCGGCAAAAGGTTTGGCAGCTGCAGAAGCACTTTCTTTTTGGGGCCCAAGTCCAGCGAAAACCCAGAGACCTCCTTGCTCCGCACAGCGTCTGCTATTTTGTCGACCGTCAGAGGGGCATTTTCTATGCGCAGCAGGTCTTCATTCGCTATTTCCTGCGTGCTTCCAGAGCTAAACATGAAAGACTTTGTCTCCTTCGCGCCCCCAATTAGCGTAACCGCCGGCTCCGGGGCCCTGTGCACATGCGGCGCAGGAGCCTCTTTTCGTTTGACTTCTTTCCTCTTAACCTCCACATTCACAGGCTTCGTGCCCGAGGAGACGTGCGTATTCATGGGTTCAGTCGGCATTTTGGGCTCAAACACAAGCTTTTTCTTCCCACCAAGTGTCTTTTTGTCCATTCACAGAAAATTTTTTCATGCTGTACTCTGGAATAACGCACGTAGAGAAGGTTCCTGTTGAAGAGGACATACAGAGAGAAAAAGCCTTTGCAGAGGCCACGCTTAGGTACGCCAACGCCCTCACACAGCTCAAAACAGCCCACATTCCCCTGATCATCCACCCCGGGAAAAGAGTGAAATCTAAGAAGGAGATGCGGGAAATAGAGGAGAACTTGGTAGAGTCAAGGAAGCCCCAGAAAGTCACCCCCTTCAAGAGGCCCTCCAAGAAGGAGAGGCGAAAGAAGTCGCAGGTGGAGGAGAAAGTCAAGAATGCCCTTGCGTCCACTCCCGAAACAGACGAGCCCAACGGCCGAGGCAGCAAGCCCGGAAACCTCCGAAAGCTCGGGAAAAAGACGAAAAAGCCCCGTCTTGGCAAGAGCAAAAGGCAGAAGGTCTCCCATAGAAAATAAAAAGCCTGCATTTTTAACCGAAATTTCCCAAGAGCCTGCTTTCCATGGAAGACATCGCGCGCAAACACCAGAACTGGGCAAGACACATAATCTTGCCCGAGAAAGCCCTGCATCCTCCTGCAGGCGCAAAAATACAACGGCAAACGACAGCTTCTGTCCGTGCAGGGAGAAGCCTCTTTTTCTGCGCTAGAACAGCCCCTATACAGGCCTGCAGGAGGGCAGTCCCGGCAGCTTCTCGTGAAACTCCCACGCCCAGGCACATTTGGCTCTGAAAAGCCGAAAATCTTCAGTTTTTTCGGGCAGGACAAGAAAGTGTTGCGCATCTCTCTAGAATACTTCCTCCCTCAGAATATTCAGAATATTCAGAGATGTAGCACAGGGAAGTGCGCATGCAGAGCATCTCCCCATTAGAATTTGGCGCACAGCGTATGCAGGCCATAATATTTGTCGTAAATCCGGGGTAAGTGTTTGCTTGGGTCTAAGGCATGCTCCAATAAAGATTTATTAACCTTTAGAGAAGTATGTAGTTGACCCTTGAATGCCGTGATATTCGTTTCTTAAGATTCGTTGACATTATTCATGTCTAAATTTTCACACTTTAATTTCGTGTCGCGTATTTATGCATTTAGCGATCACTACTCATATTCGCGTTTCAAATTTTATGGATGTTGGCCACTCCATTTGTACTATCTCCAACTTTGTGAGAATTCTAATGATTCACCACAATATTAAATCTGCCGTGCCCAGACTCCCTGCCCTCAGCACGCACTGCAGCCAAAGAAGAAAGAGAAAGAAAAAATGCGCTGCACGCAAGCTCAACACTGTGCAATTTATTACGAGAAATAGTGCAGGTTCGCCTTCTTAGTGGAGAGAATCTCCTGAATGCCGTCTATCAAGTCGTTCTGCGTGATCATGTTTCTCCCTGCGCGCAGCGCAATCATGCCTGCCTCCACGCACACGGCCTTGCACTGGGCCCCGTTGAAGCCCTCCGAAGACCTGGCAAGCTCCTCGTGGTTCACGTTCGGGTCCATCGCCATCTTCCTAGAGTGGATCTGCAGTATCCTCTTCCTTCCCTCCTTGTTCGGCAGCGGAAACTCTATTTTCCTGTCAAATCGCCCAGACCGGAGCAGCGCCGGGTCGAGAATGTCCACGCGATTTGTGGCTGCTATCACCTTTATGTTCGGAGTTCCTGAAAATCCGTCCAGCTGGTTCAGCAGCTCCAGCATAGTCCGCTGCACCTCCCTGTCTCCCGTGCTGTCGGAGTCGCTTCTTTTCATTCCGATCGCGTCTATTTCGTCTATGAATATTATTGCAGGGGACTTCGCCCGAGCCAGCGCAAATGCGTCTCGGACAAGCTTTGCCCCGTCTCCTATATACATCTGCACGAGCTGCGGGCCCGCCAGCTTCAAGAAAGTGGCCCCCGTTTTTGCAGCGCATGCTCGGGCCATCAGCGTCTTCCCCGTTCCTGGCGGGCCGTACATCAGAATCCCCTTTGGGGGCGTGATGTTCAGCTTTTTGAACTTCTCCGGGTGCGTGATCGACAAAATAACGCCTTCGTACAGCTCCTCCATCTGCCTCTCCAGCCCCCCAATGTCCTCGTACGAGTCCGTCGGCTTCTCGTCCAGCTCCATAGCCTTCACCCGCACGTCGTAGTCGTCCTCGAGCTTCTCAAAGACAATGTTCGTCTCCTTGTGCAGGGCCACCAAATCCCCAGGCTTCAGGTCCTCAGCAGGGACCAGCCCCACAAAGGGCAGGAACGTCGTCACGCGGTTCGACGTTTTCACGACCGCACACAGCCCCTTTTGGCTCGTGGTTTCCTCGATGTTGGACCCCTCGGAAACAGACGCGTCCAGGTCCAAAATCTCGACCACATTCCCCACCAGGAAGGGCAGCTGCTTGTTCAGCTCTATTTTCTGCTTGTTCTCCTGGATCTTCTCGCGCCTCGCCTCGTAGTCGTACGTTATCGAAGTTATGTGGTTTTTCAGCATCCGCACCTCGTTTTCAATCATGCGGGTTTTTAGCTTTATTTGCTCGATGGACTCTTCAAATATTTCCGGGTGTGTCTCTCGCAGCTCCTGCAGCGCATCTTCTGCAGCCATAAATAAACACAAAGAAAATTATTTATACACCCGAAAGGCGCCCGAGAGGGCGTCCCGTGGGTTTAATATGCGCCGATCAGATGGCCGAGTGGTCTAAGGCGCCAGATTAAGGCTCTGGTCTCTTCGGAGGCGCGGGTTCGAATCCCGCTCTGGTCATTTTTGCCCCTTATAACTTCTTTTTTTTGCACTTTTATGAAAACCTCGGAAAGCCTCTTTGGAGCCACACAGCACATTTCTGTGCCGGACGTGAAGAAAAACGACACGTTTTTGGACACTGCTGTGGAAGTAGACTCTTTTGTGGAGACAAACGACGACGGAAACACCGTGCGGCATAATGCAATCGTCCCAGAGAACATGGAATACACCCCCCTCGCAAGCACGCATTTCCCCATACAGTGCGAGTATCCGTTTAAGCTCGATAAGTTCCAGGTGCTTGCCCTGCAGTGCCTCGAGAGAGACGAAAGCCTCTTGGTAAGCGCCCACACAAGCGCGGGGAAGACTCTTATAGCAGAGTACGCAATACACCTGTCGATCCAGAAAAAGCAGAGGGTCATTTACACCTCCCCCATAAAGGCCCTCTCAAACCAGAAGTACAGAGAGCTGAACGAAAAATTCGGAGATGTTGGGCTCATGACAGGAGATGTCACGCTAAACCCAGACAGCACCTGCATCGTCATGACAACGGAAATCCTCCGGAACATGATTTACAAGGGCACAGAAATCCTCCGGGAGACACACTTTGTCGTTTTTGACGAGGTCCACTACATGAGAGACCGCGAGAGAGGAGTCGTCTGGGAGGAGACAATCATCCTCCTTCCCTCCACGACCCGCTTCATCTTCCTCAGCGCAACAATCCCCAACGCAGAGGAGTTTGCGCGGTGGATTGTCTCGATACACAGGCAGCCCTGCCACGTCATATACACCGAGAAAAGACCCACCCCCCTCGAGCACTACATATACGCAAATGCCCCGGGGAGAAAGTCTTCCATCGTGAAAAAGACAGACCAGCTCAGGAAAGTCAGCGACCAGATCTCCCTTGTCGTCGATAAGGCCGGGACCTTCCAGACCAGAAGCATGGCCCTCGTGCAGAAGAACCCTGGAAGCAAGGGCGGGTACGGCCGCAGGAGAGAGCAGATAGACGTCGTGGATATTTTGCAGATACTGAAGCAGACGAATAACCTCCCCACAATAATTTTCTCCTTCAGAAGGAAAGAGTGCGAGCAGTACGCAAAAACAGCGGAGGGAGAGTTTGACTTTGCCTCGGAGGAGGAAAAGAACATGATCGACACAATTTTCAATAACGCACTGAACACCCTGCGGGAGGAGGACAGGAAGCTCCCGCAGATACTTGGGCTGAAGGCCCTTTTGATGCGCGGAATTGGCGTGCACCACTCCGGGCTCATGCCCATCGTCAAGGAAATCATCGAAATCCTCTTCCAGGAAAACCTTCTCAAAGTCCTCTTTGCAACTGAGACGTTCTCCATTGGGCTGAACATGCCTGCAAAGTCTGTCGTGTTCACGAGCATCAAGAAGTTCGACGGAGTGCAGACGCGGTTTATCACCAGCGGAGAGTACATCCAGATGAGCGGCCGTGCAGGAAGAAGAGGCACGGACAAGATCGGAAACGTCGTTCTCGCGCTGGAGTCGGGCCTGGCCATAAGCGAGAAGGAAATAAAGAAGGTCCTGCACGGGCCGTCTAATACCCTGGACAGCGCATTCAGGCTCTCGTACAACACGATTCTGAACATCCTCAGACTCGACGGAGTAGATGAAGACTACGTGATAAAGCACTCTTTCCTGCAGTTCAGATGCGAAATGCGGGGGAAGGCCCTGTACCTGCAGCTGCTCCAGTGCCTGGCTGAGTACGAGAGAGAGACAAAGGAGTACGCAGACGCGAGCAGAAACGTCCAGGACCTCGAGCAGATCGAGAAGTACTTTGAAATCCGCCAGCAGGAGGCAGAGTGCGCGCACGAGCTGCTGCCAGCAGCAGTATGCAACCGGCTGCTCCTCCCAGGGCGCATCGTAGAGGTGGAAGTCTCCCCTAGGAAAACGAGGAAAGTCTCCGAGAAGCTCGAGGTGGAGTACTCGGACGTGCTGCTAGGAGAGAAGAAAGTGCTCGCTGTGGTCATGGAGAAGGGCGCAGAGAATGTCTCCGTGATGACAGAGGATGAAATTGTCCGGGAGGTCTCGCTGCAGGAGGTTAAGCGCATCGCAAAGACTTCGGTCGAGATGAAGGCAAAGAAGGCAACGGCAAAGTTCTTCAGAGAGTTCTTCAGCGAGACAAAGAGAAAGAACAAGAAGCTCGAGCAGAGCCTCTCTTTCTACAGCGCACCAGAACTGGGAGTGGCAGGAGAAGTCTCCCAGATGAAGGACCGCCTGGAGGAGGCTGCGGATAGGCTGTACGATCAGTACGTGCGCCCGCTGAATCCCCTCGAGAAGGACAGAGTTTTCAAGCTTATAGAGTCCCTCTCATACAGAAGCGCGCTCAGGGCAAAGATCGAGACACTCGCACAGCAGAAGGAGCAGACCCGCCTGATCATGATAGACGAGTACAATAATAAGCGGAGAATCCTGCAGGGACTCTCCTACCTCTCGGAGCAGGAGGTCCTTATAAAGGGGAAAGTCGCAAGTGAAATCAGCAGCGGAGACGAACTGCTCCTCACGGAAATGCTTTTTAATAACGAGTTCAGCAAACTCTCCCCCGGAAGAATATGCTCGCTTCTCAGCTGCGTCGTCTTTGACGATAAGTCCGATAAGATCACGCTCACGCCAGCGTCGGAGAAGGCCCTGAAAATACTCACCCAGACGGTGGAGAGACTCTCCATGGAGTTTGAGCGGCTCGACACAGGATTCAAGGCCAAGGAGTACGCAGAGAAGTTCTGCTCGAACCTCATGGACGTCGTTTACAGGTGGACGGAGGGATACAGCTTCGCAGATATATGCGAAACCACAGAGGTCTTTGAGGGAAGCATCATCCGGTGCTTCAGGCGGCTGGAGGAGGTGCTCAAGGAAATGGCTCGGGCCTCAAAGGTCATTGGGAACGTGGAGATGGAGAATAAGTTTTCGGCTGCGATATCCCTCGTGAAAAGAGATATTGTGTTTGCAAACTCGCTATACCTATAATAAACTGAAGTGCAGAGGTGCGGGCAGAGGACAGAATAAAATTAAAGTTTGGCCTGAAAGTGGGCACGGAAATTTGTTTTATCTGCGGGTATTTATATTTGCGCATTTATTATTTTATGAATGAACATGTAATAAACAAAAGCGGTAATAAGCACTGTTTCTTGTGCGGAGGAAAGAACCCCAGCTGGGGATGCCTGCCTTTTGCGGTGCTGGCATGCACAAAGTGCGCTGGCGGAATGCGGGAGCTGGGGACAGGCGTGTGCACGGTGAAGTCACTATTATTAGACTCTGTGGACAGCGAGTTTCTTCGCCCTTTTATGACGGGGAGTAACGCTGTCTTCCTGGACTGGTACGGAGAAAGGAGCAAGGAGGAGCTTTCGCCCTCGTTTTTCAAAAGCCCCCTTGCAAAGGAGTACGTGGAGGCTCTCCAGCGCGGAGACGTGAGGGAAAAAGCTGCCACCAGCGCCCCAGTGATCACGCCTGGTGCAGGCAGTTCCTGCCCCTCCAGCAGAGCCCAGAAAAAGTCGAAGCTGCGCTTTGCCTCCGCCAACGAAAGCGAGCCCGTGGAGGAGGCGCCTGCAAAGGAGGAGACGCCTGCCGAGAGGGAGGTGTGCAAGAAAAAGTCCGCGATCAGGAGAGTGCCTGGGAGAATTGTGTCCAGCGGGGCCGAGGGGGCCGACCGCCTGGGGATGTTCAGAAATGTAGAAAGTGCAAAAAGCGAGGCGAGCGAAGGAAAGTCCCCAGAAATCACACCCAGCAAGTATGCAGGCGAGCGAAGCACGCGCGTCTTCTCGGGCGGGGCGCAGCATAGCTCAGAGCCGGCGGAAATTGTAAGAGGAAAGAACTTTATTGGAAGCACGCCTGCACAAAAAGAGTCAGTTTCTGACAGACTAAAGAAAAGCCTGGAAAAAGGAAAAAAAACACTTTTAAACACGTTTAAGAAATAAACTACTTGGACTCTTTCATTCCCAGATTGTTCTTCACTCTTTCTTTAAGAACAGAGTACTCGCTTAGTATAGACTGGCTCACAGAGGAGGGCTCTTCCTCCTGCCGGATGCTTTTCAGAAGAGAAATAATCTCCTCGGAGTTTTTCTTTCTTTGGTAGCTTACCTCCATGACTTTTCTGAGAATGTTCCCGATTTCCTCCTCGTACTCTTTCTTCTTGCCGTCCATCTCCTTAAATTTTTGCGCCCGCATGCGAAAATTAATGCTTCTGTTTGGGCGTTGGCGCGTTCTACTGCCAGCGTATCACAATCGGGCAGTTTCTGGCGCAGGTCGTGATTGGTGCGATTGGTCGTGCTCTTGGAAAACTGCGCCAAACTGCAGCTCGGATGCGCGCTGAAGATGGCGTCTTTCTGCCGAGAGAGTTTCCCAAAAGTGCCACCCCACGCCAGAAACGCACGCATAAGCTTCTTTCCCCTCCCACACTCCTACTGTGTCTTTTGGAGGGTTTCTGCTGCAGAGTGCGCGATCTTTCGATCAGAGTGTCTACTCTTGCACGGGCATCTCTACTCGGTGCGGTCTTCAGAGGGCCTGCTGTAGAGTGGTCTGCCAGCCCTCTCCTTGCCTGCGCTCTCCGAGTCTTCTGACTTGGGCTTTCATTCATAAAAAACACGTACACTTTATTTCTTTGCAGTACACTTTATGCACTGGAAACAGCTGTGTGCGTAGGAAATTATTCAATAACTCAAACTAGTTCTACACTTTATGCAGAGAGTGGTAGCTTTTGCTTTCCACAGCCCGAGCAAAGAGCACGGTGTACAGGCAGATTGCAGCTGTTTTTGCACGAAGAGCCTTGAAAATGCGCATTTGACAATGCATGTTTCCACGCAATGGATCCAGTAGAGCGTGCATAAATAGATTTATTATCGGTCTAAGCACGGTTCTGTCTATATTTTTCCTTCGGCGCGGTAGTGGCGGATCCCGTTCAGGCCATATCTGTGCCGAGAGTTTGCAAAGACAATGTATAGCGCAATGACTGAAGACATTCCGGCAAAAAAGGTGCTGCAGTACTCCGACACACGGAAGGAGGGATCGGATATTCGGCTGATGATGGGCGGGCATGCAGAGTAGGCGAGGTTTATGAAGCAGGAGAGAAGAGACAGGCCTATTGCAAGCTTGCTCTGCGACAAAAGCAGCGGATAGCAGGGCCAGCTGCACGCCTGCAGGGCGGAAGACATCCCCAGGAGAAAGACGGAGATCCAGTATAACGGGCTCGAGTAAAATATCATAGAGTGTCCCAGCGTGAGAAAAAGTGTCCCCAGGCATATGCAGCTGAGGCGGTGCCCGAACTTGTCTGTTGCAATGCTAATGAAAATGGTAAATATAAGGGCAGTCGCCTCCTGGAAGGCCAGTGCTCTGCTCGCCTGCTTGAAGTCTATGCCAAGCCTCTTCTGGAGAATGGCCGAGTTATTGCTGGAGAACGGGGAAGTCGCGCACGCAAGCAGCACCGTCATGGCGATGAAAAACGGCAGGAGGTGGTGGACTTCCTCCTCCTCCAGGGGCTCGCAGCACTCCTGCCACTTAACCTCCCACTTTCTGTACGTTATTAAGATGAAAAGTCCCCCGAGCCACACAAGCGCAGTGGAAATAAGAGCGCACACAAAAGCCCCCTGCTCAATGAGGGTCCCCAGGAGAAGGTATGCAAGTATAGACCCCAGCCGGCCAATGGACAGGCACAGGCCAAAGACTTTCCCGTGCTCGTGCGGGGAGAAGAGGGACGCCAGCATCTTGTTTTGCGCTATGCTGAAACTCTCTCCGCCCAGCCCAACGATAAAGCGGCCTGCAAGCATAAGCTCAAACACGCCCATCCCCACGCCCAGGCAGAATATGCTCTGCCCAGCGACAATGAGTGCGTACGTGTACACCATTTTGGCAGGCTCTGAGTTGTCCGACAGATTAAACAGCAGGGGAAGCAGCAGATTCGGCACTGCGTATGCTGCGTACAGGAGATTGTGGTATTCCTCGTATCTATCGCCAAATATCTCCCTAAGCCCGGAGTACATCGGGGAGGGGCTGTCGTACGCAAAGAAAAAGAAGAACAAGGCCGAAGACGAGAGAATAAAAAACCAAAGCCGGGAGGAAATATTTCCGCTCTGTATTTTCATGAAACACAAGGCAGGCTTTGTTTTATCTACAAATGATAGCGCCTGCAGAAAACACAGGTAAACTACGGGTTTATTTTTACAATTTTGAAACGAGCTCTTTCACCTGTTTGTTTTGCTGCTCAAGCAAAACACTCGACCTCTTCAGAAGAGAAGCAAACGTGCCAGAGAGCTCTCCACCCCCAGGCACGCCACCACATTTGCCTCAATAAAGGCAGAAAGCTCCTTCGGCAGGAGGCATGCGTACGAGGCATCCAGAAGCACTGCCTCACTGGCGTACTCTGTGAGGGAGTTCCCGAGCAAAAACCGGTCCTCCTTAATAAGATGCATTGGAAGAAGAAAGTTCAGGCACCCCCCAATTTTCATGAGCATATCCCTCTCGCACCCCAGGAACTCACTCCTCGTGTATGCTCCGTCGCACACGTCCAAGTACGCCATAAGCCCGCGGGACTCGCACTCCACGAGCTTATTCGCAACAAAGAGGCTGACTGCCCCGACAAGCTGGTACTTTTTCTTGGAGAGACTCCCCACCAGCGCGTATTTATCTACGATTCTGACTGCTGTCTGGTACGATGTGCTGTTCAGGCTAAACTCTGTTTTCACGTCGTACATCCACTCTATAAGCGTGGTCCTCATTTCTATCGATATTTCTCTATTACGCCGCGCCAAGGGGCTCTCCCTCCTGGCGCTTCCGCTCTCCAGCTCCACCTCCTCCGAGGACGAGCAGTCGACTCGCTCTGGGCTCGCAGCAGAGACTCTGTCCGGAACGCCCTGCTCTTCCGCCTGCCTGGGCCTTCTCTCGCCCGGACTCTCCTCGCACTTCCTCTTCCTCTGCGGCCCACTTCTTTCTTCTCTCGCCCCGGAGTCTTTCCCACTTTTCCCAAGGACTTCCTCCAGGGGGAGAGAGAACAATTTTTCGTCCACGTTCGGCATAAACTCGTTCTCTTTCCCTACAACGAACGACCTGCCGCCCAGGCGCCCAGGCTGTGCTGTAATAAGGTTTCCAAGCAGGCTGCTTGCAGGAGACATGCTCTCAGATGCCCCAAAGGCGTACTTGTCTTCCTCCTTGTGCGCTGCATAAAAGGCTGCGCCCTGCGTGTAAAGGCACATGCTCTCGGGGCAGTCGTACTCCCTCAGTATTTCCGAGAACTCTGCAAGTTTCCTGTTCAGGTGGTTGTAGTACGCCTCGGCATATTCCAGGTAGGGAGACAGAATCTCTCTACGAAGAGGAACTTCTTCTTTTTTTATTGTCACTTTTATGTTTGTGTTTCGCACATTTGTTATGTCTTCCAATACTCTTTTCAGCATACTTTAAATTCTTTCGCCCATTTTATACCAAATATAAATTGGCGGTAAATTGTTTCATTTTATATTTTATGCGGAAACACCAGATTGTAAAAATGCTTTCAAAGGCCCTCGTAATTTTGATTCTCTTGGGAGCAGGCCTGATCTTTTCTATTTTAAGCCCACTTTCTGTGATTACGATGAAAAGTGTGACACCCGGGCTCTCATACAAGGAGAATGACACGGTTGAATTCTACTGTGTTTTGCTTGCTATTGTATTCCTGCTGCCTCCTATGCAGATTCTAATTTCAGGCCTGGCCAATCAGAGCGTTATGGCTGTGGACACGTTTCAAAACACGTACATCGGGTGTCTTGCGACATTCCTGGTCATAGGAGTCATCAAGTGCATCGTTGGGAAGGAGCGGCCAGACTATGCGGACAGAATACAGAGAACCACAGGGCAAAAGTATCTGGAGGGGAGGAGGTCCTTTCCCTCTGGGCACGCTGGGATGTCCTTTGCGTTTGTGTTTTACTTGGTGTTTGACTCTGTGCTGGCAATAAAAAGAAGCAAGAGCGTTGGGGTGAGGAGCGTCCTTGTGTACATGGGGATAATTGTTCCTTTTGCGTCCGGGATAATAGTGGCAGCCAGCAGAATATCCGACCACAGACACGACATTGTGGACGTGCTGGCGGGAGCAGGGCTGGGGGTAGTGATTCCGCTTATTTGCAGGCTTTCCCTCTCCTCTGGCAAGAGAAAGAAGCAGGAAAAGGCCCAAAACATGCCCTTGGCGGAGGCGTGCTCTGCACAAGACAGCACATCTGTGTGAGCACGCAGTTGAAATGTGCCCCGGACTGAAGGCGCGTGTACATAGGGATACAGATGCCAATAAATAGCAGTACTTGGGGAATTGTCTGAGAAAAGCACTTGAGCGCGCATGGAATTTTCGCGGTGTTTTGCCTTGTATGTGTATTTCGGGTGTTGTGACACACAAACAAATGCGGAAGTTCCTGGAGGAAATAGACAGCGTGAGCAAGCAGATAGAAGTCTGCCAGGAAGACTCGCGCCGGATGGGGGAAGCCACCAGGCGGGTGAGCGGAGCCTCGGACGAAAAGGAGGCGGAGGCACTGCGGACTGCCCTGGACGAGGAGAGAGACGACTTTATAAAGAACATGGCGGAGATAAAGGAGAAAATAAAAGAGCTTAAAAAGGGCATTCGAGGAAAGTCCGAGCACAAAAAGCACGTGAAACAGCAGCAGATCCGGTCCCTCGTGGAGAGAACAAAAAAAACAATAGAGGCCTTCAGCAGCGTGCAGAGCGAGTTTAGCTCCGAGGAAAGAGAGCGCATAAAGTCGCAGTATATTATTGCCCGGCCAACTGCCACGAAGGAAGAGCTGGAGGCGGTGGAGTACAGCGAGTCCCCGCAAATTCCCTTTCTAAAGCACACGGTCTCTGACAGCCGGAAAAAAAGCGTAAAGAACATATCCCGGGGAATAAAGAAGGTCATGAAAATGACGCAGGAGCTGAATTTGCTTGTGCACGAGAAGGACCAGGACGTGGACAAAATTTCCATATCGACGGAGAAGGCGGAGGTAAAGGCCAAAAAGGCAGACCAGGACCTAAAGTCTGCGGAGAAGTACCAGAAAATAGCCAGACTCGGAAGAATCACTGCGTACACGGCAATAGGCCTGCTCATAGGAGTGTGCCTCCTAATACTTTTTGGAGGGTTTGTGATCTTCATTATAGTGGCCATAATGAACTACCGGATCTCAAAAGGTGCTGCAGGCTCGGACGGAGCGTCTTCTGGCACCTCCGGGGGAACTGCCCCGGAAGCAGGCGCCTCTGGAGATGCTCCGTCCTCAAATCCCTCCCTTTCTGACGCCATAACGGCAATAACGGGCTCGTAGAGAAGCGTATTTTACAAGCAGCGAGTGCCCTAATATGAGGAGTGCACAGAAGCCTTCTATGGAAAAGGTGCAGCTCATCCCCAAATATGCACTCTAGTTAGGGAAGGGCTGGAGCAGCTCGTGGCGGAGTGCAGCGGATAGTTAGGCAAAGAGCTAGAACGCCCTCCAGCTTTTCAAAGACGCCGCGCCTGAGAAAGCACTTCCCTCCTGCACGACTTTTAGCAGGGCAGGCCAAGGCAGAAGAAGCTTCTCGGAGTGGCAGGGAAAGAAGAAATGGCACTTTCGTGTTTATTTAGAATAAAACATAGTCTGCTAGACTAGCCAAAGTTTTCTCTGTTGGAAATTATGGCTCTTCTGTTGTATATTTCAGTAGAGGCGGAGTATAGTAGCAATACGTCTGTTTTGAGGTTTTTCAAGTTTCCCTCAACAATCAGGTAGTTGAAGTCCAGGGACTTGATTTGGAGCAGCCTGTTTGCAGTAGACTCGGACTTCTTGGAGCGGGCAACAAGCTTCGAGAACCGGGAAAGCGCAATTTCATACTCCTTCAGACGGTTCGAGGCGCTTTCAAAGAGAGAAAACATTTTTTTCATGGAGAAGTCGCCCCTCCTGTCAACAGACTTCTCCATGTTTATGATGTTCTTTGCCTCCTTCCCTGCATTCCAGTTCATCTGGTCAATTTCCCCAATTATCCGCTTGTGCTGCCAGATTACCTGGTCTATTGTGCACTTTCTCTGGGATATGGACTCTTCGTGGTGCCGGATCTTGTCCTCAAGGCTCTTCTCGTTGTAGTTTTTCGCGTGCGTCTCTATCAAGTTTCCTGGGAGGAAGTTCTTGGCCGTGCTCTCCAGAAACCCAGAGTACAGCTGCTCGGCCATTCCCATGTCAAACATGATGGTCTTCTGCTCTTCCACACTCTGCAAAACATTTTTGTACACAATCAAGTACTCCCGCAGGTTGTATCGGCAGTTTTTGTACAAATACTTGAGTATCTCGTACTGTGTTGGGTGTATCCAGTTGATTTCCATGTTCTTTTTTGCCTTTGTCACCTTCTGGCCAAGCGTAAGACACCTGTACAGGGAAAACTCAACCTCCCCCAGGGTTTCCAGAAGATTCGTCGTAAGCAACCCCTTGTTTATGTATAGGATCGAGCACGCGGTTGTGCACAAGTCGTCCTGAATCTTCTCAAACTCCATGAACTTTTGGTGAAACTTCACAGACTCCAGCTCGTCCAGGAGGAGAAAGAGGATTTCCCCCACGTTCTGGAGCTTTATGTTAATCTCCTCAAAGCAGTCTTCGATGGCCTTTTCAAGCCGCTCGTCCTCCTCCAAGGTTTCTTGAAACTCCCGGAACAGCTCAATGTAGCTATTCCACAGGGAAGACAGCTCGACTATCCTAGGCTTTATTTGGTGGTGCTCCACATAGAATTCAAGCTTATTTTCGTGTGATACAAAAACAGGAGTAAGCTCCTTTTTTCCTCGCTCTATTTTTTCAGCTCGCTTCATGATTCCATTTTTCTGCAATATTATTCTATATCTCAATGCAGGGATCTATTTGATCGAAGGGCTTTGCCCCAAATTTTCCTCATTTTTGGCTATGACGTCCCTCATCACTTTGATCCTGCAGCTTTTCCAAAAATAATTAGACCGAATTTATTGCTGGGCGGCGACTTTTCCTATATTCAGCAGTACTTCCGTTGTGCCGCTGGGTGCTTTCAGCTCTGCCTTGAAAGATGCGCCCTCCCGAGACCCTCTAATAACGCTTGAAAAATGCTTTAAATGGGTGTGCTCCAGAAGCTTCCTTACCAAAATTGTCTCCTCAAAGCTCTTGGACCCCGAGCCTTCGGAGACCGAGTAGCTCACGGATATAAAGGACTTCTTTCCTATCAGCTTCCCAATCCCGTCGGAAAGCATTCTCACAGAGGCCTCTACAGCCTCCTCCGGCTGCTCTGTGCTCTTCTGCTCTATTTCCTGCACCTTGCCCTCTGTCTCCAGCAAGGCCTTCTTTCGGGCGCCCTCTGCATCGTCCGCGTGCTTTCTCTTGGCGGCTCCCTGCAGTGCCTCCCTGCAGGCATCCTCCGTGTCCTTCTGCTCTTTTTTCTCCTCTTCGCTTGCCGGGTGCTTTTCTTCTGCGCTTTCTGCGCTTGCCTCCTCCAAGCACTTTTCCTCGCCATGGCAGCACGCAGGCTCCTCCGTGTTCTCCTGCAGGAACAGCATGTCTATTGCGCCGGGGCCTTTCACTTCTATTTCCACGTTTTGGTTTTCTATCTCAATGTCTACAACTTCGCACTCTTTCTTTCCGGGCACCAACTCTGTGATTTTCAGTACTACATCCCCGTCCTTTATAATTATCTGGGTTGGCTTCATAGACGGGCTTTCATCTTCGTTGCTAATCGATATGTTCAGTATTTTCACAGCTTCGCTTCTGTCGATGGTGTACTTCTCCTTTTCGGTTACGCGCACGGCCTTGTAGGAAACTTTGCTGGGCTTGTGCTCCACGTCGTGGCTCTCTATTTCCAGGAAAAGAACGTCTATTTCGTTGTCCCCCTCTGTGCGCAGCTCCACACGCACTCCCTTGCTCAGAGGAATGTTCAGTATCTTGGTCTCGATCTTGTTGGTCAGTAAGTTGCACAAAGTCACTTCGTTTCCATCAATTGACGCAAGAAGACTCGAACGAAGGCTCGTTTCTGATACAACCGGGGTAAGTGAAACCGATTTTATTATAGTATCGTGCTCTATGCTTTCCTGCACATAAATATTATTTGGCCTAATGGTTAAGCTATGATACTTCATAAACAAAAAAAGCAAAAAAAACATAAAGAAAAAGAAGCAAAATGCGCAAAACACGAAAAACAAGTGGGTGTGCATAGACAGCTCCCACAGGGTATATAGAGCAAAGGGCGCCGCAGAGTGTCCTGCTCCACCAAAGGGGCATATTCGCGCAGGGAAAGTTATATATAAAGTTGGAGCCCAAGAAGCGGCATTCAACAATGCCCGAAAAACGAGAGTTTTTTGCAATATATCCCAGCCTGTACAAAGCACGTCGTAAATGAAATATGCAATATTAATATTAAAGCCCCGCGTGCGCAGAGAGCCCGGAAAAAAAATAAAAAAATCCCGGATAACCTGGAGCAGCAAATAAAGAACGCGTACGGTTTGTATTTTTATTTAATTAAGATAGTTGCTAGGATCAAAATGCAGCGTATTTGCCATCGAGTAGAATGTGCAGTACTCATCTTTCTTTTTCTTGTTTTTTTCTATGTTCTCCTCGCCAAGCACCAATTTGTCAAGTGTTTCCAGATCCTCCTCCTTGAACTGCGGGTGCGTCTCCTCCAGGTAGTGCTTCTGCGGGAGGCCGCCGTACTCTTTATCGTATCCAGAATAGTTCGAGAGGAAACACTCATAGTCCTTCTTCTTGTTCTCCTTCTTGATAAAGAGCGACTCCAACTCTATTTCCTTCTCGGTTTCTTTCTTTTCGTTCTGGATTTTTGTGTTCTTGACCTTTGCTCTCTTGTTCTGGAACCACACTTGCACGCTCCGAGGAGTCATCCGCAGCTTGGTGGCCAGTGCCTTGCGAAGGGCTGCATCAGGCTTTATGTTTGTCTCGAATGTTTTCTCCAAAACTTCCAGCTGCTCTTTGCTAGTTCTCTTCCTGGGCTTTACATGGAATGGGTTGTAGTAAGTGTTCTTGAATTCTCCTTGGGATGTTTTGTGGAAGCTATCGAAGTATGACTCTGGGCTTGTGGACATCTGTATTGTTCTCCGTGCACTTAATAACATTATGTTATTTATATTTATGAAATGGCCAAATTAGAATATTCTTCCCTTATTGGACACATTGCTCAATTTAGACCTATTACAGTTTATGTCAAAATTGCAATTGCTTTTTTGAGTAATACAAAGTAAAGACCCAGTCCATGAAAAACATCGAAAAATGCGTCCTATAAAAATGCGAAAAAAATAAATTAGCAAAAATGTATTACAGGGGCATGTTCCAAACAAATGCGGAATCTCGAATTCTGTAATAAAACTCTGGGGGCAAAGCAGTGCCACAGCACACCTGCAGGAACACTGTGCATAACCCGCAGGTGTGCGCACATTGAAAATGAGCTAATTTAGATATAATTTCATATTAATCCAATGATTCTTCCTTGAGCCAATTTACATGCTGTGCCTGCAAAACAGGGGAAACGCATGCGTGCTTTGCAGCTGCTAAAATGGGCTGTTTATAATGGAAAGAAGCATGGCTGCCTTTACAGGGTCTTTCTCCCTTAGGACGGCCTCGGACAGCCTTTTGATCACGTCTAAGTGTCGCCTGGCGTGCTTGCTTCTCTGATGTGATATGTCACTTTTTTCGAGAAGGACTTCCAGCCGTGTAAACAGGCTCAGGAGATAGCACTCTCTCTCCGCCCCGTTTCTCCTTTCCTGCATCTGCAGAGTCTCCACGACCTTCTGCAAAATCCCAAGATACTCTGCACTCTGCAAGTAAAACTGCATCTGAAGTAAAACTTTTCTGTCTGAGTTCAAAACATTGTATGACAACTTGGATAAATATAAGCACCCTCAAGTGGGGAAAAACATGGATACCCTGGCACAAGCACCCATAAACTATCTCTCTTTAAGCGTCGAGCCGTTCACACAGCGGCCTTTCTCAGAGATCATTAAGGAGTCTTCTGAGAAGAACCTCCCGCACGTTCTTGCTAAGGTCTTCCTGAAAAACGAGAGCATTCCCATCGTGTACGACGCCAGGCTTCTGTGCAAGTACCTGTTTGAGCTGGTTATATCCAAGGACGGGCGAATTGTGCGCCTGAAGCGGGTTTCCGACCCTATAAACGACAAAGTCATACGGGACATTCTCTTCTACGAAATTCCAAGCACCAGCAAAGACGGAACAGACGGCGCGTATATAGGCAGCCAGAAGGACTTTTTGGAGTCTAGCGGGTTCAGGTCCAAAATATTCAACCGAAACGACCCATTTGACTCTCTCAGCATAAACTTCCTCTTCAAAGACAGCCAGCCCCGAAAGATTGGAAGGAGGCCTCTTGTTTTAATAGGGCTTTCCTTCGTCATTCTGTGCATTATCTTGCTCTCGTGCACTTACTCGGTGATCCACAGCAGTGGCCTTATAGCACCCATAGAAAGGTACTTCAAATAAATATTAGACTAGAGTGCGTGGTATTCACTTTCTCTGTCCGAATTCACACACATTCTCTGGGCGTGCCTTTGGCTTTGCTCTCTCCTAGTTTCGCCCTCTCTTGCAGTGGGCTATTACGTGCTCTATGAAGTCGGGAAGAACAACTGCATTTATGCTCGTGCTGGAAATTAGGACAATTCCTTCCTGCGTCTCCACCCTCATATTTTCTCGCTTGTCCACCTCCCGGAGAACTCCCTTCACTATATTCCCGGAGTGCACTTGGACTGCAACCTCTGAGTCTATCGCCTCGTATACCCACCGAATGCACATGCACGGAAAATAAAATGCACTCTTCTATAGCAGAGCCTTCTCAGACTTGGCCTCTTCCCAGGTTCAGGCACAGCGCCCTTGCAGGCACGCACTGAATAAGCCCACAGAACCAGGCACAGGAAGGCACACACGCACATTCTGTACTTCTTCGGATTTATTGAGGCCGGGCTTTCCACATTCTGGACTCGCGCTCTGGACCTTTTATGCTATTTCCTCAAATTAACCCTTTTATGTACATACTGCCGCGCGTAAATTAATTTGCACCTGCGAGAAGGTGTGCGGACGTGCGAAAAAACGCAGGCAGTAGAGGCTTGCCTGGAGAAGTGCATAGCTGCTGCAGGGCAAAGTGCCAGCCCCCTCACGCGCATGTTTGGCGCAGTCCCTTGCGGAATATGCTGAAAACCAGGCCTTTGCAAGAAAATAAAATTCCTTCCGGGGGGTTTCTATTTTGGGTAAATTAGAATTTCAATATGCCTCTTTGGATGCCTGCCCTTTTCAGAGCTTCTCTTTTCGGCACTTCCCGAATGAGGCATTCCGCATTCGGACATGCTCAGAGCCCCTGGAAACTCTCTGGGAAGGGAATTTCTCGAAAGTTGGCGTAAAATTGTGCCCTCCTGGGACCTGTCGCGTGTGCTTGCGCCTAAGCGGATTTTTCGAAGTTGAAAAGCAGCAGAGCCAAAGGGCGAAAAAGGGGTTCGAAGGAAAGAGCATAAATATGCAAAAAGGCGTACTATCCGATGGTCCATGGCGCGTGCAGAGGCCGAGGATGTTATAAGTAAGTTCCTGCAAGCAGGCAGTGTCTTTTTGGGTGCTGCCTGGTGGAATAAGCGAGGAAGTGCTCGAGAAGGCCTCCCAGGGGAGAATGTTCTAAGACTCGGAAGGCACTCCCAGATGAGAAAGTGTCAAGAAAGTATACTGGTGAGAAGATGTGAAGATGAGAAAATGTAAAGATGAGAAGGTGAGAAGAATATTCCAAGAAAGTGTAAACATGAGAAAGTGCAAAGATGAGAAGATGTAAAGAATATTCTAAGAAAATGTAAAAGTGAGAAAATGTAAAGAATATTCCAAGAAAAATGTAAAGATGAGAAGATGCAAAGAATATTCCAAGAAAGTGCAAAGATGAGAAGGTATTAAGAATATTCCAAGAAAAATGAGAAGATGAGAAAGTGCAAAGAATATTTCAAGAAAGTATAAAGATGAGAAGGTGTTAAGAATGTTCCAAGAAAATGTGAAGGTGAGAAGGTGCAAAGATGAGAAGGTGTGAAGATGAGAAAGTGTGAAGAATATTCCAAGAAAATGAGAAGGTGAAAAAGTGCAAAGAATATTCCAAGAAACTGTAAAGATGAGAAGGTGAGAAGAATATTCCAAGAAAAATGTAAAGAATATTCCAAGAAAAATGAGAAGGCGAGAAAGCGTCAAGAATATTCCAAGAAAATGTAAAGATGAGAAAGTGTGAAGAATATTCTAAGCAAAATGAGAAAGTGTGAAGGTGTAAAGATGAGAAGATGAGAAGATGAGAAAGTGCAAAGATGGGAAGGTGTAAAGATGAGAAAGTGTAAAGAATATTCCAAGAAAATGAGAAAATGAGAAGGTGTAAAGAATATTCCAAGAAAATGAGAAGGTGAGAAAGTGTGAAGATGAGAAAATGTAAAGATGTTAAGATGTAAAGAATATTCCAAGAAAAATGAGAAGAAGGTGTAGAGCTACCAAGAAGGCAAGATTCCAAGAAAGTATAATGGTGAGAAGATGTAAAGACGAGAAAGTGTAAAAACATTGGGGAGCTGCTAGCTCTCTGTGCACACGAAATTCGCCTTTACACTGCATCTGAGGTGTAATGAATATGTCTTTATTTTTTCCAGTTAAACTCCGTGCTTTGCGCTTCGGAGGGCCTTCTCCTGTCCCTTCTGGCCTCCTGCTCCGGTCTCTCGGGCCGCTTTCGGAACTCTCTGCCCTGCTCCTCTGCGGTGCTTGAGCTATCTTCTGCCCGGGTCTTCCCCCAATGCAGCTTACTCTCTCGCTCGGGGATGCCCGTTTGCCTGCTTCCTTCTCTCTGCGTGTAGTCCACAAAACTGCTTGCGTGCATGCTGGGGGGCCTGTATATGTTCGGATCACTCGCTTCTTCTGGCGCCGGCTCTGAGCTTCTGTTTCTCCACGTGAGGTCCTGCGGGGCCTCTTCTTCCCTCTCCCGGGCGCTCTCCGTGCGGGCAATCGGCCTCTCTTCGTGCTCGCTCCTGAAGGTTTTTCCTGCGTACTCTGCCTGGTTCTTAACCCACGTCGGCTTAGGCGCAGCTGCAGGCTCGTATGCAGGCTCTTCGTATGCCTCCACAGCCTCCTGTGCTGCCCGCTCCTTCTCCGCCTCTGCCTCCTGCTTCGCCTTTATGGCGAGTCTCTGGCTGATTTTTTCGGCGAGGCTTTCCACTGCGCAGTAGCTGTCGACAGCCACCTGGAGAATCGCCATTTGTCTCTCCTTTGCGCGCTTGAACCTGTTGTTTATCACTGCGAGCTCTGCTGTTCTGTCTTCTTTCAGCTCTTCCAGGCCTGCACACTCTGCCTCTTTGTAGGCTCTTATCATGTTTCTGAAAAGATACTCTCTATGCTCAAATATTATCTTGACCTGATCTTTTGTCTTCTTCTTCGTGGCAGCTGCTGGAGCCTCCTCCGCCTTCTCTGCGGCCTTCTTCTCCGCCTGCTCGGGCACTTTCTCTGCGCTCTCCCTCTTGGCAGCGCTGGGGAGGGGCTTGGGGGCGTGCACCTCGTCCAGCTCGTTAATGTAGTCGATAAACGTGCTCTTGGAGTTTCCCTTCTCGATGGAGATTTTTCCCTCTACGAGCGCGTACTTTAGCTTGTTTCTGCGCAGGAAAGAGACTCTTCCAATCAGCACGTCAACGGGGTCTGCCTCGCTGCTCTCCTCCAAGGGAGCACTCGCGGGTTCCCCCGAGTTTTCCAGGCTCTGGACAGCGCGAATGTACCACGACCAGTGCGCCTTCTCTTCCGCACTCACAGGGAAAATGACTTTGTGTGCGGTGTTCACCTCCTTCTTTGACTTCCCCACGCCTCCAATAAGCTTGTCGTAGTCTGTGATGATTTTCTGGTATTTTTCGTACCCGAGTATGGCCTTGTCCGGGGAGACCTTTACGCCCAGGCTCTGCAATATCTTTACACTGTTGATGTACGCCCTGTAGTTGGAAATTCCCATCAGATACTTCCCAACAATGAGCAATTTCATCGCGACTACGCTTTGGCTCTGCACAGCTATTTTGTTGAGGAGCAGGGCGACTCTATACGCTTCATAGTCCAGGCCCAGGCTGTGGTACAAGTGGACGTAGCCAATAATCAGGGCGGCACACTCTGGGTCTGAGTCCATCCCGTACAGATAGCTGATTATGGTGCTTGTGCTCATGCTCGTGCTGAAAACGCCCAAAACCTTCGCCATAAGAATTCTAACGAAGTGCGAGTTCTTTCGGTGCATGCTTAGCATCGTAAAAAGGTTTTCCAGGTGCTCCTGTTTGCTGGCTTTTTTCTCCCCGGGCCAGCACTTGCACTCGGTGCTTCTGGTGAGGAGGTTGCACCGCCTGTACGATATTTCGTTGGTGTTTGGGATTCCCTCAATGTATGCAGAAATAAACGCGCTCACATAGCCAGTGCTCTTTTGCTCCTTCGTTTTCAGCCTGTATAGTATTTGCTTTATGTCGCTACCACTCGCCATTTCTGCGAGATTGTTCATATTTTCTACTAGAGTATTACTTGATACGTGTGAATCAATATATTCTTCTAGATTCATAGGAAAATAAAAATAAAAATAACTTTATACGAATGCTGATGCCACTGCAAACAGACGCCCAGAATGGGCCTGTCTTGGACCGGCCAAATCTTCAGGCAGGATCCATGCAATGCCCCAAGCATCCCTGGAAAATGCCCCATCTTCTGAAAAGCCCACAGCGCAGAGCGTGCAAGCACAACGGGAAAAACCGTCGCACATTCTTCCGAATAGCGCGAATGCTCGTCTCCCGCGGGGTGTGCGTGCAGGTACTGGGTCCTCTGCGTGGGAGCACTCCTCACACGCCTCCCTGCACGCTGCCACGCCCTCAAGCTGCAGCAAGAAAATCCAAAAACGAAGAAAGCACGCGCAAGAGCACAGGAATTATTACATCAAAAATCTATTAATACATGGGCCTTGCACCGCCCATACTCCAAAAGCACAGAATGTGCGCCTGTACGGCCTTTTCTTGCACCTGCCAAAATGCTATTTCTTTTGCCTCGCATTTTCACTTTTCGCTTGCATGCACTCCATAGCCAAGAGCATTGAGGAGATAGGAAGAGTGTTCATCTGGAATAAAGCGCTTTCTTACAGCGGCATTGCAACAAATAGAACATCTGTTCTGTGGAATGGACTATTCTCGTATGCCACCAGCAAGGGCTTCTCCCCCTTCAAAAGCGGACTTGTTTCCGGGTGCCTCGCCGGAGACTACAGCCGAAAGCTTGCAGGCAGGACTCTCCGGGGCGGACTTTCTGGGATTGGCGTTGCGCTCACAAACCGAGCAACACAGCTTGCATCAAGCAGACTCAGCGCATTCAGCGCATTCCGAGGCCCGTGAGCGCCCTATTTGCTGCTTTTGTTCGAGTGGTGCAGAAAGAGAAGAACAATAGACAGAATCATGACAAAGAGAGAAATAAATCTTTTCGCAGCCTGCCTCTTTTCCTGCGCATTTCTTATGTACGTCCGGCTTATTTTTACGTCGATAGAAGCTGTTGTTGTGTTGCTCAGAATCACGTCAATTCTCTCGTCCTGCACGTACAGCTCCTGTGTTATTAGCTTCTGGAGAACGTCTATTTCTGAAACCCGTCTTCTCACCTGGACGAGCTCTCTCTCCGTGCAGCGAACTCTTTCCAAAATGCGCTCGTTTTCTTCGTGGAGAACCTGCATCTGGACAGGCGTAGTCTTCGCCGTGGACGTTGACTTCTCTGGCTCCAGCGCTATATTCAGCGAGGGCCGGACGCGCCTGCTTTTTCTCTCCTCCAGCTTCATTTCCGTCCTTTTCATAAGAGCCCGAATGTTGTGCGCCACGCCCTCCAAGTACTTGCTCTCCTCCATGGCCTCCATCATATCCACGGCCTTACTGCCTCCTGCAACAAGCTCTTTGACCGTGCTCTCAACATCCGAATAGTCGTGCGTGTGTCTGTTTACTAGCGCAGCATGGCACGCACTCAGAGAGTTTCTCAGCTCCTTGGCTATGCTCAAAACAGAATTCACGCTTCCATCGGGGGCTTCCACGCTTTTCTGCGAAATGCCTCCGTCCAGCACATTCCTTCTATACTCTTCCGTCCTATTCATAGTGTAAATTTTATTTTCCTGCAATTATATTAATAGTCCGCACGGAATCATGCTTGCCCGAATAACCGAAGGCCTGAACTTCCCAGGGCAAAGTGCACGCGCCCTGCATCCTGTATGGAGCCTTAGCCGGAATAAACCATCCCTCCGCGCAGGGCATCTGAAGAGCAAATCCTGAGCCTGGGAATCCCCAACTGTCGATGCCCAGATATTCTCGCAGGGAAAAGATAAAAACGCCCTAAAATTCACATAATTTCCGTTTATTTTCAGGCACACCAGGAAACAGTGCAGAATGCCACGGGCCGCCTTGAAATAGAGCAGGAGTGCACGCCCTAGCCTACTCTGCGTCTTCAAAGGCGCCCAGCATCTCCCGGACTTCCTCCAATACTTCGCTGTTCAGAAGTGCCGTATAGTCTATTCTTGGGATGTAGTTTTGGCTGGTCGTATTTATTATTGGAATTGTCCGGGTGCCATTTACAGACGTGTTTGTGATGTTTGTGGGATATTCCGGCAAAATGTTCAGAGACTCACTCGGCGACTCCTTCAGCCTCCTAGGGGGCGCCCACTCGTTCATTCGCACGAAAAAATAAATTCGTAAATAGAGCAGAAACTTCCTTGCGCTTCACTCTCAGATATTTTCCGCGTGGGAGCTGCTACCACTCGACCAAATAGTTCCGCCTTTTCTTCTTCTTGTACGCTGCAAATGTTCTTTCCTCGCCTGGGGAAGCGGCCGGGTACTCCACACTTTCCTGCGATACTTTATCCTGCTGGACAGCCGCATAGAGCGAGGCATCCACTGCAGTTCCCTGCGATGGGCCGTACAGGCAGCCTCCTGTGCACATGCTCATTTCTATGTATGCGTACTGTTCGAGGACAGATTTGTCTTTTTTCAGCTTGCTCGTGAAGGCTATTATGCGGCTGCTCCCAAAGAGCTGCAGGACCTTCTTCCCCCCGGGGAGAATGGCTTTCTCGTTGTGGGTTTTCATGCTTTTCACCGTTACGAGGCGCCCTTCTTGCGGGCCTGCTTCACAGAGCAGGTGCGCAGAAATGCCTTCAAATACTCCTCCCGTGGTGGAACCTTCCAGGATTCGGCTCACGCTGTGCATGTACTCAAACTCGGTGTAGTCTTGTCTGCTGGGCTCCCACGGGGTGCTATTTTCCGTGGGAGGAGGCTCTTTCCCTGCTCCCCCGTGGATCTCTTCCTGGCCTAGGAGGCTTTCCTGCATCTCCTTCGCTGTGATGCAGTAGTCTATGTGCGTGTTGTTTTTTGCTTCGACTCTCTTGTCTTTGCACATGACTATGGAAACACACTTTTTCGGGCTGATTTCTCTCGCGTATTTGGCTGCAATTTCCACAGGGGAGAGGTTGTGGCTTAGCTGTGGGTCTATCCCTTCCAGCGCATTCTGGAGGTACAGCACCGTTCCAGGGCATATAGTGCTTATAACGGTGCCCTGCCTTTTTAGAAGGGCCTTTTCCCTCTCCAGCAAAATACGCGTCCCCACGGTGCTGTCCACGACAGTGTTTCCCAGCGCGCCGAAGTACTTCACCAGAGAGTGCTCAAAGAGCCTAAAACTGCCTTTTCTGCCCGTAGAGTACAGCGCCATCTTGGCCTGCGGGGTTATTATGATGTTTGCACCTCCGGCTTTTATCAAGTCGATGCCCTGCAGGTGGCTCTTGTCTTCCTCCTCATCCACAGAAACACATCCTGCACACGAAAGGCAGTCGGAGAGATTTATTTCCGTGGAAAGCACTGGCCTGTCGCACATAAGTAAAAATAAAAATGCACGGGCTCTTCGCTTATACTTGCTAGAGGCAGTGCGAAATGGGGATTTTCGGCCTTTGCATGCGCCCTTGGGGAGGCACACGGAGGCTCATCTCCCCCAGAGGCACCTGCTCCCTAAAAGCGCGCATCTCTCGGCCCCATTCCAGGCACTTTTTCCAGAGTCCATGCACTTCCATCGCAGAACAAGGGCGGGATAGTGCGAAACCTTCTTGCACTTGAACTATCTACAAAGTATTCTCCTCTGGGAAGCCCTGCGCTCTTCTCTGCCGCCCTGGGAAAGCAGCAAATATTCCCCGCGGGTGCATATTCTGGCAAAAAGAAACCCTGCAAAAAAAAGAGCAGTGTACACTTTCCTGCTAGTCCCCAGCAGGCGCAAGCAAAAAATTCCAGGAAAAAGCAGGAAGAAAAATCACGGTGCGGTTTCTATTTTTATTCACTTACTGCCGAGTCTTAGAGCTTTTCATGCACCGCTCTATTGGCTCGCGAGTTTCGGCGTATCTTTTATACCAGTCAAAGCTAAAGTCGTAGATGAAGTTATTCTGAATCATGGCACTGCTAAATATTCTTTTAATATACAGATAGTCCGGCATCTGGTCATACTCCAGCCTTCGCACGTAGACCAGAAACTCCTGGAAAGCCGGGTCAATGCCTGCGCAGAGCTCCTCCACGGGGGTTGTTGCCTTTTTCTCTCCTATCATTTTGTACCGCATCTCCTTGCTAGACGACTTGATGCTCTGCCACGGGAGCCTCCCCTTTATAAAGTATATAAGCATGTACGCAAGCGACTCCAGGTCATCCCGCCGGCTCTGATTTATTCCGTTATGCGTATTCAGCGAGACATACCGAACAGTCCCCAAGAGCCTGTTGTTTGTGGTTATTGGCCTGTGCGTGTAGTTCGAGGTCCTGTACATGCACGCCAGGCCAAAGTCAAGAATGTAGAACGTGTTTTTTGAGAGCACCTCTGCAATGCACTTGCTGTGGTTAGCGACCCCAAAGAGAAAGTTGTCGGGCTTTATGTCTCGGTGGATGATGTGCTTGTAGTGCAAGTATTCGACCCGAGTTATTAGCATTTCTGCCAGCATAAGCACTGTTTTCAAAGAAAACTTTCGGTTGCAGTAGTTGAAAAGGGACTCGAGAGACGGCCCCAGGAGGTCCATTACCAGAAAAGACCGCTTCATATCCTCCATGTTCAGAGAACCTGCCTGAAGAACAGTTGGGATGTAGTTGTTCTCTGTTTTCAGCAGCTTGTAAATGTGCCTTTCGTGCGATATTTGCGAGCACCCTGGTTTTTTCTCTATTTTTATCGCCACTTTCTTGCACGTTTCCATGCACTGTGCCTCGTATATATCCCCAAAAGCACCGGACCCTATTCTTTCAAGTATTTTATAGTTTCCAATGCGAATGCTCTTAAAGTTCATGCGTGAAAATAAAAAAGAATAGAAAAACAAACAAGCCCAGGCAGACACAAAATAACACAGAAAAGGCCCAAACAGAAAAACAGCATGCAATCGCGCCCCCGGCCTCTGTGCAGACTGCAGCTGCGCCGAGAGACCGAAAATATTTTATTTTATCCGTTGCAAAATCCTCTGCCCTCCTGAAAATCCTCCCAAAAAAGCACTTTCCGTGCACAAAAAGCGCAGATGCACTCTCCAGGGCGGGGGAGAGTCGTCGCAGGAAAGAGCCAAAAAGTGTGCTGTGCCTGTTCAGGCTGTTCGGAAATTGCTTTTTCTATAAATTCAATAAATATTTTGCCCCGAATGCTAAGAGAGAGACAGGCTCAAGAGCTTTCTGCCCTGCTGAAAGGGGAGACATTTGAGTGGTCTATCCTAATATTGGACAAGGAGGGCCAGGATGTAATCTCTCCACTATTCGTTATGACGGACCTTATGGAGGTGGGGGTTGTGCAGTGTCTGAAGATGGAGGACGTGCGGGAGAGAAACCCCGAGACAAGGGCGATATACTTTGTAAAGGCCTCAGAGGAGAACGTAGACCGCATAGTGGAGGATGCGAAGATGGACTTGTACAGCCGAGTGGAGGTTCTGTTCACGGGCATAGTCAGCACGTCTCTTCTCAGAGACATGTCGATCAGGCTGGCCTCAATAAAGGAGGCAAATCGCGTGGTGAAAGTGTTCGATGCAATATCCACGCACTCGTGCCTTCACGAAAACATGTACACTCTCGGGATAGAAAAGTCGTACGCGCAGACTGTGCGAATGACGGAGAGTCTCGGGGTGAGTCCGGTCGCCCTCGCACAGGCGGAAATGGCAGAGCATGCGGATGCACCGGGCGATGACACGGGAGAAGCCAGCCCTGAAGGAGAGAGTGAAAATGCGGGGGAGCAGGAGGAGTACGTTGAAAAGGCGAAGATGGCCCTTTTGTCGATTTTCAAGGGAATGCCCGCTCCTGCCGTATACCACAACCACAAGCTCTCGCAGAGAATAGCCGCGGGATTTCTCGAGAGACTTGCGGAAATAGCAGACCTCCAAGGGGGCAGGGCGTCTTCCAGGCTGAGAAAAGCCAAGCGCCCGCTCCTCATCATTTTAGACCGGAGCGAGGACTTGGTTGGGCCGATGTACCACACGAACTCGTACGGGGCAATGATCAACGAAATATTTGACTTTAAGCTGAATAAGCTTGTGATCCACGACGCAGTGAAGAAGGCTGGAGAAAGCACGGGGGAAGCAGCGTACAACCTGAACAGGTACGACGAGTTCTACAACGAGAACATAAACGAGCCCTTTACCTCGGTCGTTGACAAAGTGAATGAAGACCTTCTCGCGTACAAGGAGATGTCCAGCAGCACGGCCATAAACATGAACAGCGGAAACGAGGAGATGATGAAGTCTCTTGTAAAGCTCCCGGATCTTGTCGGAAAGAACAAGCTCCTGTACAACCACATGAACATTGTCCTGAATGCGATAGAGGCCATAAAGAGCAAGCACTTAGATGAGCTCTTTTCCATAGAGGAGGGGAAGTCCCTGGACCTTGCGGAGGTTGAGGAGGCCGTGGGCAAGATAGACGAGACGGAGCTGACTCGCCTGTGCGTGATCGTGCAGAATCGGTTCAGCAGGCAGTATCCGGACGTGTACAAAATGGCCGAGGGCCGAGTGAAGAACAGCCCCGTGCTGAAGTACGTAGAGGAAAACACGGTGAAGCACGGCATGCGGAGCAAAATCATAAACAACCTCAAGAAGATGATTGGCGTGGGAAAAGACGGGGTTTTGCGCCGGATAGAGGAGGTGTACACTAAAAGAGCAGAGGAGTACTCTTCAGTAAATGTGTTCATTCTGGGGGGCGGCACGTACGAGGAGTACAGGGCCGTGGTGGAGTATGGGAAGGCGCAGGGCGTGGAAGTTTCCTACGGGAGCACAGAAATATTTTCAGCGCCCGAGTTTATATCGCAGATAAAGAGCATCGCGGAATAAATGCAATTTGGTACTTTATTATTCATTGAAAAAAACCTCTTCAAAGCTTCTTCCGGTTTCACTGCATATTTTCCTGAGCTTTGAAACAACTTCGGCAATTTCCTTCCGGGCCTCGAGGTGGGCCTTCCTGTACGTCTCCCGCATTTTCTCGAGGTCCTCCCGCTCCTTTTTCAGAGTTCTTGCGAGGTCGGTGAACTCCGTGACCTTCAAGTCGATCCGCTTCATCTCGCTCTCCACGAGAAGCTCCAGGAGGCGCTCCTTCTTCCCCTCCTCAAGGACCTTCTGGCTCTGCGCGCGGCCCATGCACGCAGACAGTGCCACAGCCGCTATCTCGTTCAGGCGGCCGTTCAGCCAGTCGTCTTTTCCCTCATTCTCCGCGGCATTCCTCTGTATCTCCGCCACTGCCGCCTTTGCTGCTGCTGAGGCTACGCCCGGGTGGATCACACTCGCCAAAAATGCAACGGTCGACATCACGGGGTTGAGCGTGTAGTTGAACGGCATTTTGTTCTCCGAGAAGGATATCGCCTCCATCTCCAGGAAAGGGTCCTGTATCCCCATTTTCAGAAACTGGAGAACGCACTGTTCCAGGGTTTTAGTCTTTACATAATCTGCAACGGCCTTCCAATCGTCCTTATACATCTCAATGCCCTCCAGCAAAAGCATCTCCTCCTTCTCGCTCCAGATCTGCCGCACCATCCCAGCCTCCAGCACGTGAAAGTTCGCGTACGTGCAGCTTGCGGGGTACTCTCCCCCGTTGAAGCACCCGCTGCACAGCATAATCCGGCCTCTCTCCGAAAAGTACACTTTCTCCTCCATCGAAAGAACCTGCATGACCCGTCCGCAGGACGTGCACGCAGCCTCTGCAGGGATGCTGTTCTGCGCGAACCCTGTAGACTGCAGGCTAAAGTGCTTCGACGGATCTCGCAGCATGTCTATGCTGGGCTTCTGCATGCTCGCACTTCCCCCGGGAGCCGGAATGCTCGACTCCCCAACGGTAACGTACCGCTTCCCCTCGCACATCTCGCTAACGTCTATGCAGGCGCCAGGATCCGGCTTTTCTTCGCTCTTTTCCCGGGCCTCCCCCGCCCCAAGGCCCTCCAAAACGCCTTCTGAAGCCGCTGCATTTTCGGGGGGCACGCCCTGGGACGGCACAGTTTCAACGACTGCACTCCCCCTCGTTATGTCAAAAAGGTCTTTTTGCTGGATTTTCTCGATGAGTTTCCCCATGTCTCTCCGCACGCCTATTTTGTAGTTTATGAGTCCCCAGTGCTCTAAAAATGTGTATATTTTTATGAGCGTAGAAATATCTTCGGGTATGCGCCTCCTGCACAGAGTTATGCTCACGTGCGTCGATGTATTCTCCTGGTACATCTTGAATATCGTATTTCGGGCAGAAACGTACTTTTGAACGCCCTCATGCCCCGAGAGAAAGGCGCTGAAAACCCGTCTTTCTATCGGGTGGATAGCCTCCATGCTAAACCAAACAGAATGAAGAGGCACAAGAACAGGAATCCCCCCTCGCTCCCCAACTGCTTTGAAAAGGTCTGGGTACCTTTGCTCCAGAAGCATGTTGCTGTCCTCTTCCCTCTCGCACGCCCTGGAAATATTTACCACATTCTTGTTTACTTCGCTGGAAATGTTCATTTTGCTTTGGGTATGGACTTTATCCACATTGTAGCTCCATTCATTCATATATAAAAAAATTATTGTCATTTTATTAGAAACAAATGACCCTACACACAGAGCATTTCAGGCAGGCTCTGCACACATTTCGCCTATTTTTGTGTCGCACGGCCTTTTCCGTCGTTGATTGATTTAAAGCGGGACACCGTGTTTTGCATTTTGCATAAATTCCAGATGTTTTTATTTTGTTTATGAAAGAGCAAGACAAAGTATTTTCTCCGAAAGTTGATGAGTCTTTGTATTCACGACAGTTGTACGTGATCGGGAGCGAGGCCATGAAGAGGATGCTTCGCTCGAGTGTGCTGGTTCTTGGGCTGAAAAAGTCCGGGCTGGAGCTCGTTAAGAATCTTGCATTGGCCGGGGTTAAGGCCATTTCTGTGCACGATCCAAGCCTTGTCGCGCCCGAAGACCTTAGCACGCTCTACTACTGCACAGAGTCGGATATTGGGGACCGCGTCGACAAAAGCATAGAGTACAAGCTGAAAGAGCTGAACTCGCAGGTGTCGATACATGTCCTGGAGACGGCCCCGCAGGACGTCTCTGCGTATACGGCAGTCGTGATGAACGATTTCCCCCTTGAGGACCAAGTGCAGATGGACGAAGCCTGCAGGAAGCTCGGCATTCCGTTTGTGGCTGTGCGCACGAAAGGCCTGTTTTTCCAGGTCTTCTGCGACTTTGGGGACTCCTTCGTCACAACAGACACAAACGGGGAGGCGCCGTACATAGGAACCATCAAGGCAGTTTCCCCGACAGGAGAAGTTACCTTGGTGGAGGAAGAGAGGCACTCCCTTGAAGATGCAGACGAGATATCCGTGAAAAACAGAAAATACACGGTGCGAGACGCGAAGGCGTTTACCTTCTCCCTCGAGGGATACGCAGGAGAAAGCCTCTCCGGGGAAACTTTTGAGCAAATCAAGAAGAAAAGCGTTGTCCGCTTTAAGGCGCTGAGGGAGGCGATGGAGAGCCCGATAATACACTCGGAGTTCGCAGGATCGGACATTTTGCACAGGTGCTTCCTTCTGTACGACGGGCTGAGAGAAGCCCCCGTTGAGGCGGCAGTTGCAGCATACCTCCAGAAGTACCCGATAAACGAGGAGGACGTGCACATCGTGCGGGAGTTCTTCCGGCAGCCAGACACCTCGATTTGCCCGATTACGTCCATCTCCGGGGGGATATCGGCCCACGAAGTCCTGAAGGCGTGCAGCGGAAAGTTCACGCCTCTGCAGCAGTTCATGTACTACCACGCGCTGGAGGCACTTCCCCCGAGCATGTACAAGAAGAAGACGGAGAGAGTGCAGACGACGAAGAACAGGTACTCGGCCGTTGTGGAGATATTTGGCGAAGGCGCAGACGCGATATTTAACGCTGGCGTGTTCGTGGTCGGCGCAGGCGCAATTGGGTGCGAGCACATGAAGAACCTCGTTATGCTCGGAATGGGAAAAACAGGAAGAGTTGCACTGACGGACATGGACGCAATTGAAAGGTCGAATTTAAACAGGCAGTTTCTCTTCAGGGAGCACGACATTTCTCAGATGAAGTCGGCAGTGGCGGCGCGGGAGGCTGCTGCACTGAACCCCAGCGCCAGAGAGAGCCCCGTCATGGCGTACGTGTCGAAGGTCGGGAAGGAGACAGAGTCGCTCTTCAACGATGAATTCTACGGGAGAGTAGACGTCATTTTAAATGCGCTCGACAACGTGGAGGCGCGCCTGTACATAGACAGCCGAGCTATTTATCACAAAGTGGCTGTTATTGACTCGGGCACTCTTGGGTCGAAGGGGCACACGCAGGTCGTTGTCCCGGGAGTGACTGAGCACTACGGAAGCACAAATGACCCGCAGGAGAAGTCTATCCCCCTTTGCACGATCAGAAACTTCCCGTACCAGCCCGTGCACTGCGTGGAGTGGGCACTTGCAGACTTTAAGAGCCTTTTCTACGAGAGGCTCGTGGAGGCGAAGAAGGCCCTTGGGGAGGCGTCAACAGTCGAGCTCCCGGATAGTGCAGTCGTGCTCCTGCACACGCGCCCGAAAACCCCGAGCGAGGCCTTGAAGTACGCCATAGACTTGTTCGTGGAGAGGTTTACTGCAGGCCCTTTGCGGCTGTGCGAGTCTTTCCCGAAGGACCACATGACGGAAGAGGGCACGCCTTTTTGGATACCCCCGAAAAGAATGCCCTCCCCCGTGGAGCTTTCTCTTGAGAATCAGGACCACAGGAAGTACGTTGAAAGCGCGTACCACCTCGTGATTCGGACGTTTGCCCTGGAAAGTCTCCCCTTTGAAGACGCCCTGAAGGCGTACACGGAGAAAAACACGCTCCCCCGCGGAGAGGCTGGCTCAGCCGAAATTCGGGACAAGGAAATCGAGGCCATGCGCAGGGACTTGGCAGGGGAGGAGCTGCAGAGCATTTCCCTGCAGGAGGAGGAGTTTGAAAAAGACTCCGAAACAAACGGGCACATTGCATACATAACAGCAGCGTCGAATATTCGGTCGACCGTATACGGGATACAGACGCTGGACGCCCTGGAAATAAAGAGAATTGCAGGGCGAATCATCCCAGCAATAGCCACAACGACAGCCGTGGTTTCTGGCCTGGCCCTGGTCGAGGCCATTAAGTTCCTCCTCTGGAAAGAGACGGGAATTGCCCAGTACAGGAACACCTTTGTTTCTTTGGCGCTTTCCTTGCTCATGGCCAGCGAGCCAGTCGCCCCGCACAGGGAGAAAATCACCCTTCCCGGAGGAGTCTTGGAAGTCAGCCCGTGGGATATGCTGGAGGTGAAGGACGAGCCGCTTGAGGAGATTCTCCAGAGGCTGAAGAGACTTTGGGGCGTGGAGATACACACGGTAATGAGCGGCCTGACTGTTTTGTTCTGCACGTTCTACAACAAGCAGAAGTTTATGGAGAATCTGAAGAAGAGGCCCTCCGAGATAATTTACCCTTCAGGAATACCGCAGGGCGTGCAGTCCGTGAGAATAGACCCGGTCGTGGAGGACGATGAAGGAAATGACCTTCCAGTGCCCTTTGTTAAGGTTTTGCTGAAGTAGAGCCGTGCTGGAATAAAGGCGTCTCTGCACGCACTGGGCTTGGCTCTTGCGCTGCTGGGCGAATGGCGGAAATAAATCGAAATACACGCACAGCCTTTTTGCGCTTTATTCCGTGCAGGGAGCATTTTGCAGCAGGAAGAGAAAATTCGGCCTCTGCACGCCACTTCTGCAATTTAATCGGGCTTTCTATTAATATTCGGAATTTGTTTATTTTTATGGATCTCCTGCAGGAAAGAGAAAAAACAGCCAGACTCAACGGGGACAAAGACGCAAGTGCGGCCATTTTAGTGGAAATAGTGGATGCAACAAAGACCCCGCAGGAGACTGTAGAAGCAATTAGGCAAATGGCCAGGAAGAAGGGGCAGCTCAAAGAGGCGCTGAGCACTATGATACACCACGCATACAGGAAGTACATTTCTCTCTCCCCCGTGGAGATAGAGGAGAACTCGTACGAAACAGTCCGGCTGATTGACATAGGCCATGCGTACGCGCAGGCGGAGGAGAAGGCGCCCCCCTCGGAGGACAAGGATGAGTTTCTGGACTTTTTGGTGCTTCTTCTCACGACAGTCGTTGAGGGCCGCATATACATGGAGGAGCTGAGAATATTCATAACCGACGCAATAAAGCAGATATACGTTAAAAGGGGAGATATGAAAAAAGCACTGTCTTACGTGTATCCCGTGCATGTGGAGACCTTCTCCTCCGTCTCCATGAAGAGAATCCTGCAGTACCAGCTGGAGCAGCTCCGAATAGCTATTCTGGCGCGCGAGTACGGGCAGGCCATTCTTGTCTCGCAGCGCATGAGCATGAAGCAGCTGGAGACTGAGCCTGAGCTGGCCGACTACCACCTCAACAGAATGCTTTTCATCCACATCCACAGGAGCGAGTACTACAAGATCGCGTGCATCTTCAACACTTTGCGGATAAAGGACGAGGCAGCCAGCAAGACAGAGTCCATATACTCTGCACTTGCGATCCTGTTCTGCATACTGGACATCCACAGTGCAGAGTCCAAGCAGATTCTTGTTGCGAACATCAGCAGCAAAATATGCCAAAATGACACGCGCGTGCTTGGGGATGCATTCACCAACAACCTGCTCATAACGGAGGCCATCTACAGCACCCTGCACACAATCCAGGAGAAGTACGGCATCCAGGGAATAGTCCAGCAGTACATACCAAATATCCGGGAGAGAGTCAGCCAGTACAACATCATAGTAATCAGCAAGTACTACAGCAGAATAGAGATAGCCCGAATTGTCGAGATATTAAAGATGCAGCCCGATGAATTCGTCGAAATTATCGTCGAGATGATCCGCAGTAAGCTCGTGGAGGGCACCATCTCCCAGATCGAGGGCATAATTGAGTTCAAGAAAGAGACGAACACCGTCGAGAGCTGGAACAGAAACATAAACGCCTGCCTGGACGCAGTCATAAAAATCACGCACAGCCTCAACAGTGCATAGACAGAACCACAAAATATCCCGAATGCCCAGCCTGGCATGCGAAGAAGAGGGCCAGGATACAATGCTTTGAGCAGACTTAAGAATGCTAGGGCACTTAAGCCGTGGCCCAGTTGAGACATGCTCTGCACACTTGCATACTTAATGCAGGTGGAATATTTGTTTTTCAAGAAGTTGTTTATGAACCCATTCCCAGGAGAAGCCCCCCCAGGGAGAAGCATTCGGATAACCGTGACGGAGACCGCGTACAAGAACATGCCCGAGAAGGTGCAGGGCGAAGTGGCGGAAATTCTCAGGCAGGCCTCCCCAGGCGACTACACAATAGACGCCTCGGGCGAGGCTCTTTCCGTGAGAAGGCCTGCCCTCTTCAGCGACCACGCAGAAGGCGGAACTTCGGGAATGTTCTTCCCAGAGTCCCACTTCAGAAGGCCCCCGCGCGAGGACGACCCCTTCAGAAAGTACGACCCAGACAATGACGAACTCCCTCCCCCCGGTGGAAGCCGCTCGTATTTCACGTAAAAGTAAATTCGCAGTAATACTCTGAATCTTTATTATTATCTTTACTCTAGTGCCCATTATTAAAGTGATACTTCAGGCCGTTTGCATTTTTGTATCTCTTCCCACAGCCTGGCACATCACAGGCGTACGGTTTCTCGCTCTCCATTCCGCCCCCGGTATGCCCCTTGCTCATGTGGTACTTCAGCCCGTATGCTGACGTGTACTTCTTATTACATCCGGCATGGGTGCACTTGAAAGGCCGCTTTTTGTCTTCGTCCTCGTAGTGCGACTCTCCTATAAGCTCAACCTCCGCGTCCATGTCGAAGTCTCGGACCACGACCGGAGGAAGCAAAACCCCCAGAGAAAGCGACTCCGACTGGAGTATCGTATTGTAGAAGGCAGTTGGCTTGAAGTAGTCGTACGTCATCGAGCTGTCGTTGAAAACCACCGTTGGAACCTGCACTATCTCATTGTGTGAGTCGCCCCCGTGCCATTTCACGTGCTGCAGACCATCTTTTTTCTTATCGGTTGATATAAACTTGTAGTGCGATCTCTCGTAGTGCGAGACCAAATCGTGCAGTGTGGGGAGAGACTCACCGCAGCACTGATAGTTACTCTCCAGGCCATCGTCCATACTCTTGGTATCTTTGAAGGTGAAGGGAGACCCGTCTGAGACGCAAGACTGGACAGCCTCGGGTATTTTCAAAGATATTCCGGGCTCTTCCACTATCTCTGAGTCCATTGTTGACTCTATTGTTTTTTGTATGGAATCATAATCCAAGGGCACCGGCCTTCTTTTGTCCTTTCTCTCATCCACTTTTCTATGGACAAATTTGTTTTCCTTTTCTAATATGGCCATTCTTCTCTCCTTCTTTTTATTTTTTATTTTAAATATTTTCAAAGAAAATCTCATTGGGCGATTTGCAGGGGTGGCATCACTGCTGTAATAATTAAAATAAAGTTAATTTAAAAATTAATGAAGGAGAAGAGGGAGAAGGAAAAAAGGAGGCTAAAGGTCCTAAATGCGGAGATAAGCCTGCTAGAGAAAGAAAAAGAGATGAATTCAAATGCGATGATTGAGATAGAAAATAAAAAAGAGATAAAGAAAAGGGCAAGAATTAAAAAAAAGAAAGACGAGGAGAAAGACTTAAAGATAAATAAAAAAATAACGCCCGCTCTCATTAAATCACTAAATCATATGATGTTTGAAATCAGCAATCTCCCTCTTGAGTACATACTTGCACAGTCTAACAAGATGGTGCTGACCTCTGAGTGGCATCTGTCCATCGTGGAGAGGGAGTGCCTGAAAAAGTACACGAAAATAAAGGACCTTTTCAAGAGCAAGCTCCTTCTTGAGGAGAAGCGCAATACGGCATTCTCGGGGTTTGAGCTGAAGAGGCGGAAAATACTGCGGGCTTCTGCGGACAGGCGGAAAACCGTGCTTGCCATCCAAAGGGGGCTGCTCAGCGCGGGGGAGCCGCAAAGCGTTGCTGACAGCATCTCGCAGGAGTACAGCTATGCAGAGCCAGGGGACGCGGAGGCTCTCTCGGAGAAGTACAAGAGCGTGCTCTGCCTTTTCTCCTTGATGAAGTCGAACAAAAGCAACATCCGGTACACAGTCCCGCAGAGCAAGAAAAATCCGGTGATGCACTCGTCACATACTACGTGCTTGGACAAGATAAAGATAGAGCCTGGAAAGATCTTCACGATCCCAGATCTTGTGCGATACAGGATGTACAGAAGGAGCATGCGCGAGGGAGAGAAGCCAGGAGCCCAGAAGGGCCCGGGAAAGGACCCGGAGAAAGAGGCGGCACAGGAGAGGAGCGAAGACGTCCTTGCGCTAGAAGTGCCTGGCTCCGAGGGGGAGGAGGGAGAAGAGGAGAAGCTGTGAGGGCTTCCGTGGAAATAAATGTGTGCGTGTACTGGCTTGTTCTTTTTGGAGGCGCAGAGATGCTTTGCAGCTGATGCATAATATTTGCAGATGTGATTCGGGCCATAGTGCCCCGTAGGAGGTAAGGGGGAGGAAAATAAATACGAGGAAAAATGTTTCTGCATGCGAAGCTCAACGGACAGAGCTCACGAGCTAAAGATGAACAACTATGCGCTGAAGGAGGTGATAGAAACAGGAACAACGAGCTATGTATATAAGGGCGTGGATTTGCGAAGCAGCGAGACAGTTGCCATAAAAGTCATAAGCCGAAAGAAGTACGTTGGGATAGAGAAAAAGCAGTCGCGAGAGAACAGAATACTGCGGGAAGTGCTTATTTCCTTCCTGCTCGTGCACAAGAGCATTTTGCGGCTTCGGGAGTTTTTCTACACAAACGAGTGCTTCTACTTGATATTCGACTACATCTCGGGGGAGCAGCTGCTCAAGAAGATCATCAAGAGCAAAAAGCTCTCGGAGGCGCAGGCGAGAAAGTACTTTCTCCAAATACTGGACGCGCTGAGCTACTGCCACGCCCACAATATAGTTCACAGGGACATAAAAATAGAGAATATTATGGTGGACAAGGACGACAACGCCATACTGATAGACTTTGGGCTGGCGAACTTTTTTGAGAAAGAGGGGTTTCTCGGGACGTTCTGCGGGTCTTTGTACTTTGCAGCCCCGGAGCTCCTCTCGGGGAATCTGTACCGAGGGCCGGAGGTCGACGTCTGGAGCCTTGGCGTGGTTTTGTACGTTATGGTGTGTGGGCGTGTCCCGTTTGACGACAAAAACATGCAGTCTCTCTACCACAAGATCATAGCCGGAAACATATCTACGGAGGGCGTGTCCCCCGCTCTGAAGTCGCTCCTCCTGCAGATGCTGAACCCAAACAGGACCACCCGCATAGAAATTATGGATATATACAGGCACGAGTGGGTGGGGGAAACCCCTCCAGAGACGTGCGAGAAGATCCCAGAGAAGCCCTTTGTGGACCCTGGGATATGCGCGTATATAAACTACCTTTTTGGCGACCAGTTCAAAAAGAAGGACGGCGGATACTACAACAGCATAACCAAAGTATACCAGCTCTACAAGAAAAAGCAGAAGGGGAAGTGGTGTGCAAGCCGCCTGGACGGAATTGTGGACTTTATCTCGGACAAGAAGCTAAGGGTGAAGAACAGCATCCTGCGCCACTGGAGAGGCCTCAAAAGCTCTGAGGATGTGCTGGCCAACGCCCTGGAGAAGGCAATCAAGGAGATGGGCCTGGCCTTCGAGGTCTCTGCAGGAAAATATTTCTGCATGTTTGCAGAGGAGATTTTCATCGTGCAAATATGCCAGAACATTTTCAACAAGGCGTACGGACTCGACGTAAAAAGCAAGATGAAAACCCGAAATCTAAAACTGATAAAGGACTCCCTAAAGTCCCGGGTCAGGCAAATAGTCCAGCCAGACAAGCTTTTTCTAATAAACAGCGCAGCCCCGCGCGCTAGTGAATAAATAATAATCCGCATACCAACAGTTTTATTCCACTGGGCCCGAATAACCCGACTCCAGAGCGCCGGCCTGGCTTCTACCGGCATGCAGCCAAAAGGCGCAGCCCAGCGCTCTGCCTGGCTGCTTTAATACGCCGTGTCCTCTTCATTATACTCCGTAGCCCATAAGGAAAGATTGTCTCGCAGCAGCTGCATGATAAGCGTAGAATCCTTGTAGCTCTCTTCGGTCAGACTGTCCAGCTCTGAAATTGCATCGTCAAAAGCCTGCTTTCCCATCTCTATCGCACGCTTTCTCTGGTTCAGGATCTCAAAGCAGAAGACCGAGTAGTTCAAGTACAGCCCCAGCCGTGTCGGGTTTGTTGGAGGAAGGTTGGCATCAGCCATCTCCATCGCCTGCTGATACGCCTGGTATGCCTGCTCAGAGACTTCGGAAAGATACTCCCCCGTGGCTATCTCGGCCTTATACCGCAAATAGTCTCCCTTCATCTTCAGGAAGAAAACTTGCGAGTCCTTCGCTGTGTCGTGGATCAAGTACGTGTCTAGAAGTGAAAGAAGGTCGTCGCATATGTAATTCAGCTCATTTTCAACTATTTTTATGTACTCGACAATAACGTCTATGTTTTTCGTGTTGCTAGGCTCTGCTATTTTGGCCTCCTGCAGGAACTTGCTCAGTATCCGCCAAGAGGTTCTTCTCGCGCCAACTTGGTTTTTGTATGCGACCGAGAGCATGTTTCTCTCCTCTATCTCTATTGGATTTTTGGCTGCGTCTGCCTGCTTCACTGCATCTTTCATGCACTCTACCATTTGCTCAAATCTTTCTGCTTTTTCGCTCAGTTTGGCTTTGTACACAGACTCTTCGTATGCTGCCATGTAATTTCTAAAAATAATTTATGTTTGTTTATTTAAAATGAAAAATCGAATCCATAATACGAACTCTCTCTTTGGCTCTCTGCTCTCCCTGTACGGAAACCTTGATTACGGAAAACCCCGCAGACTTAGGGCGAAAAGCATCAAACAATTTTTTGGCCGATTCTATCATTTAACGCATATAGGGCTTCTTCTCACTACGGTGACGCTTTTGATTGGGCTTCTCCGAAGAAACATGAAGCCTTCCAGCAGAAACTCTCGCGTGTACGCTTTTATGCGGAGTGCACACATTGACCTCCTGGCGCTCACCGTCACTGTGGAGTGCTTTATTCCTGCGATCTTCTGGGGGCTCTGGTGGATCGACGAGTCTACGGTCGTGGTCAAGTCCTCGTACGTGGGGGAGGATACAATCTCGCTCTTCTTCAACCTGTGCATGCACGGGTTTCCCACGGTCTTTCTTCTCGTGGAGTTTTTTGAGGGCGTATTCTTGAGCCGGCGCGTGCACTATATAATTATCTCGGGGTTCTTTGCCTTCTACATCGCTGTTATGGTGCTGTTCTACAATAAGACGGGGACTTGGCCGTACGGAGTAATTGAAGGTTTCAGCCCCCTGGGAAAAGTGGCTTTTTTTGGCTTCTGCTTTGCCTGCGTGTGCTTCGTGTACAAGTGCCTGGTCTCCGCCCATGAAATGGTGTGGAAGGACACTCGAGACAGAAAAGGGTCTAGAGAAGACTGACTTTATCTGATTAATATAGATAAATTTTTTTCCGTTGCTCCTATGAACGAAAGGGGAATGATTAAAGAAAAAAGCGAGCACACAAACATCATAAACGGCATATTGTGTGCATTGGGGGGCGCTGTATGCACATACGGATCTTTAGATGTCGACCACGATAAGCTGCTCGGAGTCTCTTGGTGGATATCTGGCAGCAAGCTGTTCTTTATTACAAATATGTCGCTGGTTATAAGCCTGGTCGCGTTTGTTCTCGCGGGGATAACGTACAAGAGAAAGAATGACGGGTTTAAGAAAGCATGCAGAGAGCTGATGGTGTGCATGCTAAGCGCAGAGGTCTTGATAATGCTCGTTTTCTGGCCAATATTCTGGGCTTGCCCAGCAGCAGTTTTCCCGAGGGCTTTGAGAGAGGGCCCCCAGAGAGTTGGGATGCTGGCGAACATCTGCATGCACGGCCTTCCTGCGGTGCTGCTTCTGGGCACGTATATTATGGATGCGTGCTTGGCCCCGCCTGGGAAACTCGGGATGGGGTGCTACGTTGCGTTTGTCACGGGACTGTCCATGTCTTTCTACAAAATCCGCGGTTTTTGGAGGTACCGAATACTTTCGAAATTTTCCACATACTTATTGGTGCTGATTCCATTCATTCTGTTTGTTGCAGGATGCCTTATCGCCAAAGCCCTTCACCAGCTGAAGCTGAAAGTCCGCAGAAGCAGAGCCTTCAGAAAACACATCCTGAGGACTGCCCGCATTTAGGCGCCTGCACGGAGCCTGCACTGTTTATATACACTCGGGCGGACAGCTTTGAAAAAGCATCCATAGACAAGCCAGGAGTATGTTCATAATAAACACAGAAATAAATCAATAGATAAAACTTGCATTTCTCTCGTAGGCACAGCTTCTCCAGCGAACTCTGTGTGCACAGAAAAAAGTGTTTCGCCTGCTTTCAAATGTACTCGGGCAACAAAATGAATTTTCTTCCGTGGAGAAAACTCCAGAAAAAGCCGGAATATCCGCAGAAACGGGCATAGCCCACAGAAAGCAAGGCATAGGATTTATTAGTGCGGCGCATATGCCCCCTGCATGGAGATGCCAATGGCTTTGTGCGTGTACTCCTGCACTGAGTATGCCACAATGGCGATGCTCAGCATAAAGATCGCAGTGTGTACGAAAGTCCTCCTGTCGAACAAGGAGAAAGTGTATCTTGGTCGGAGAAAGGGGTCTGCAACCGACAAAACTGCCCCCACCCCGCACACGCAGAGCACTGCAGCCTTTGCCTCTCTAAGAGCGTATATGGCTGGATCCACGTAGAATATTGCAGTGAATAGAAGCCCCAGAAGCACGACCTTTGAAACGACTCTGTTGATTTCTCTGGATAGAATTTCCGAAAAGCTTTTCTTGCTGTCGGCAAATACCTGCTTCTGCAAAACCAGCCCGTTGAAGCCCATTGCAAGCGCCAGAAGCATCGGCTGTGCAAGTTCGAGCTGCCTAGCAGTGCCTGCCTTGCCTTTTACTGGGTCTATGCTCTCTATGAGCGACCGATTTATGAGCAGCGCAAAGGAGACTCCTATGAAAATCGAGGAAACTGCCCCCACAAGGCGCGCTATTGCACTGTAGAAAAAGGCCTTTCTTTTGCTGGCCTCTGCACAGTGCAGGGCTTCGCTTGCATTTTCTTTGCATCGAGCCCTGCTTGCCACTGACATCCCGTGCCTCACAGAGTGCCCGTAAAGAATCATGTTCATGTCGTATGCAAAGTCTCTGTGCAGGCTTGCAACTTCCCCAGAGTCAACTCTTCCCCTTTTCTGGCTCGGCCTTGCAAAGGAGTATTCGGCTGTTTCTCCGTCCATGTACGCACTTATTACGGACTTGCACCAGTCAAGCGACTGCCCCAGGGCCTCTGTGCCGACAATTTTCCCCCAGTGGTGCCGAATGCTTTTGGCGTTTCTCAGAAGGTCCGCGCGTATTCTCTCCCCGTACTCAAAGTTGGCTTCCGTGCTTAGCATGCAGTGCATCACATCCAGCTGCTGGACCACAAACTGCTCGATGCTTCCTCCCTCCATGGCGTCGTACAGTTGCTCCAGAGGAAGCACTTCTGCTGCTGCATACTCTGCGCTGGGAGTTATTAATGCGATCTGGCTCACAAGATGGTCCACCAGCAGGCCTGTCCCTCTTTGTATGCCGTGGTACTTGACTGCCGAGGAAAACATTGCTTTGTATGCCTCGGAGTCGTGGATGCTGCATCTTGATCTCGCGTAGTGATATTGGGACTCGCATATTTCCCTGGATATGTATGCGAGCACATTTCCAAGCGAGGCCTCTACATCCGAGAAGACGGCTGCTTTCGTGCTCTGGGAAATCTCCACGGTGCTCAAGTGCGCATGTACATAGTCCAGCGGAATTTCGTACAGGCCGGCCTCTAGCAGCACAACCTGTAAATCAACCTTCTTCAGCAAGTAGAAGACTGCAGCCTCTATTTTCATGCAGCTGCCTTTTTCCTTGTGCCTATCTGCATGCAATATTTCGACTGTTTTTGCACATGCCTCCGGGGAGAGCTTCTCTCTAAGCGCCAAAAGTATCTTTTCCTGCGTCGCTGACATGCCAGAATAGAACACACTGCCTTTATATTTGCTTTGTTGGAATTTTAATTCTCTATAAAAGGAACATTGTCTTGGCTCGCCAGAATTGTGGGCTTCCATTGCGCGCGCTGATGGGGGTTATCAGCTGCTCTGCGCACATACGCAGCGGCCGTCCCTGCACTTTTGCTCGCTTAACGGCTCCTACGGCATTGGCCTTCTCTTGTGCAGGAAGCACAGCTGCTCTATTGAGCCAAACTCTCTCTTGCTCGCTTCTCTGGCCGTGTTTGGAGGGCGTTCTTGAGTTGCACTCTGTGGATGCTATGCTCTGCGAAAATAAATGTGTATTTTGTGCGTGCTTGCTGTATGGTTTTATTTTTGGGAAGAAGCTTCAGCCAAAACCCGCGCGGATTGGTCTCTTGGCGCACAAGCTCATCACGTGCGCCGGCCTATAGCGTGCAGGAAGAGCACCAGTGAGTGCACAGTCTTTCTCTGCGGAAAAACAGCGCATCTTATTTCCTCGCATGCAAATAGAAGGGCCTTTCCCAGGGCGATGCACAAAAAGAGCGGAGTAAACGCCCCATAGACTCGCTGAAAGTGTGCCAATCGCCAAGAGCAGCCCATATTAAGAGAAACCACAGGAAAGCCCATGCTAAGCGACGCCTTTTTTAGCCATCTTTTGCTGTCCCTTTTAAATGCAGTTACAATACTAATTCTTATTGCGACATAGGTCCTGAATAAAATCATTTAGTTTGCTTGCTTTTTCTTGTGCGCGACCCACCATGGAAGGCCACCATTTTCGGGACTTTCTGCGAACAGCGTGCAGGGCAGCTGGCCCACATGCATGCAGAAGCTAGCACGCCCGCAGAGAGTCTTCCATATAAATCTGCAAGTTTATTAGTCACTTGGTGGCCAATAAATGTGTGGATTTTTTTATGTGCTCCTTTGCCCAAATGATACACAAAATGTGCATGTACAAAGAGAGAAAGCACCTTTTGCCAGCTCACTACAAAAACAGGGCAGGCCAAAAAACCTCCAGATGGTTTTACACAAGAACCCCGTGGGAGTATCAGGTTCTTTTCTGCTTGGACCGTTATGCTCCGGTGTTTGTAAGCATACTGATATTTTCAGGCTATTCGTGGTTTGTGGCTGTCCTAAATTACATGAACACCCTGCAAAACAACGCCGTGATACTTCTGTACGGCTGCGGGCTTGCATACATCGTCCTGTTCCACGAAAAATACAGAGAGGCATCCCCCTCCTGGGAGCGGGGAGTCAAAAGAGCTTTTCTTCTGCAGGCAGTTGGCATAGTTATTGCTCTCGGCATCGCAGCGGTTAGCAGAATAAACCCAGGCTCTTCCTTCACAAAGTATTTTATACTGGAGGAGGCTGTTCTATACGCCGGAATTATACTGTACAGCATAAACTACTCGAACACAATTCTGGTAAAAAGAGCTCTTATTGCGGCAACAGCGCTCTATTCACTAAAGGCAGGCATATCTTTTCAGAAAACTCTTTCCGCTGGAGTTGCATAGCAAGACCCGCAGGCAGCCAACTCTGGCACCAGGCACTTAAAAGAAGAAAACGGGAAAACAAGAAAACGCGCGAGAGGATGAGCGAGGAGGAAATAGCCAGACTTTTTGAAGAGTGCTCCGTGGAGGGAAACCCCGTCCTGGACGAGAGAGAAACCGAGTATTTCTGGCTCAGAACAGGGCTTATTGGGTGGAGCGCAGCGGACGAAGTCAGAAGAAGCACCGCATACCGTGCATATTTAGAGGTAAAAGAGAAGCACCGCACTCTGGCGGACCTAATAGAAAAAACAGACAGAAAAATGCTCTTGCACACCCTGCAGGCAGACATAAAAGAGTGCGAGCTTGAAGAAATAGTAAGACACATTAGAAATAAATAAGTAATAAGATGTAATTGCATGCAGCCGCCAGCAGCAGATGCACGGCCTTTCCCGCATAAAATCCAGAGCCCACGGACTCTGCAGGCAGAGGCGAATTTCTGCGCTTAAATTTTAATTTTATTTTATCCCATGGCGCCTGTGTTTTTCGCTTCGTGTTCATACTTTGGAGTTTCATGCCACAGGAACATTTAATTCTTAATCTCTATGGTGCGTTTCGGGTCGTGTATATGTTGGGGTATTCTTTATTTACTAATGAGAATATGTTTTCTGGCACTTTGCCCGCTTGCATGGTGCCGAGTGGCCATGAAGGTGATAGAAGCCATCCAGGAAAGCAGGAAAAAGTCGAGCATGCCCCTTCTAAAGGTGACCAGCACGATGAACGAAATAGCCAGGGACAGAGCCGAGTCTCTGGCCGAAGCCTCTGAGCTCGTAAACAAAACGGAGTATCTGTGGGACTTGGCGCGCAAGCACGGGTACAAGCCCGTTGCCATGGGGGAGAACATAGGAAAGAGCATAAACAAAGAGATGGACGGAATGGACATTTTTCGGGAGTGGATAAAGTCGGAGACCCACCGAGAAAACATTGTCGCAGCACCGGAGTATACGCACATGGGCGTGTACTATTTGAAGGCCGAGAACAACATATACATATCCGCAGTCTTTGGGCAGGTGAAGGAAGATGCTGTGAAAGAGAAAAAATCCCAGGAAAAGCCCAAAGAAGAAGACACGTCGGGGCTCGCCATAAAAAGCAGCAGGTTTGCTTCTGAGCCGCCCAAGGACCCGCAGCCGCCGGGTAAGGCCCCTTCTGCGCCTGCCCTGGGAAATCCCTCGGAAAAGAGTGCGCCTGCTATGGGGCAGAAGGCGGTTTTAACGCAGGTGGGAAAGAGCGCTAGCTCGTTCGAGCTTGTATACCCAAACGGCATGGACTTAAAGGACGCAATTATGGCAAAGATGCCCGTCCAGCTAGTTCTCCAGGCAAGCGAGGAGGTGAAGGCAAAGGCGCAAGTGCCGCCTGCGGGAAAAGAGGCGCCTTCTGGCACTCCCGCGCAGGCCCCGTCCAATCCCAGCAGAAGTCCTGCACAAAACACTCTTCTGAAGCTAATTATGGTGCAACCAGTAAGAAACAGCAAGACGCCGTAGGTGGGGGGCGGGGAGTGCTCTATATAGGGTCTCTGGCACGCAGTGAAGCAAAATTTCTAGAGTGGAAATTTCCGGTCGGAGCACGTTTTTGCTTTTACTTCACTCTGCTCATGAGCATTTCTCTGGCCTCGTTGATTTTTTGGGAAAGATACTCGCTTCCGCCCAAGTCTGGGTGATTTCTCCGAAGGAGTGCCCTGTAGTTGGTGTCTATTGTGGGCGCAGTAAGGACGTCTACCCCCAAAATGCGCATGGCTTCTTTAATTGTCATTTCCTTGAGAAATCCAGCATTCTTCCATATATTAATACCCATGCTCTATTTTTATTTATGAGCAATGAAAGAATTAACAATGACTTTAGCAAAGAAGGCACTCTTTACCAGGTAGAGTACGCCTTGGAGGCAGCAAAAAAGGGAATGCCGTGCGTTATCGTGGGAACGCCCTCCTGCATAGTCATGGCAGCTTCCAAGCGCCTGCCAGAAAAACTTATGGATCCAGAGTACATTTCCAGCTTCTTTGAGATCCTCCCGGGCGTTGTTGGTGTGGCGAGCGGATACCTGATGGACATACAGATCACAGTTTCAGATGTGAAAAAAGCTGCCATGGATCTGTACCACGACCTGGGAGAAGTGCCCACACCGGATATTATAGCCAGGGAAATGGCAGATAAATTCCAGCTCTACACGCAGGAGAGTTATAAGCGCATTTCAGCAGTGTTTCTGGCAATTGTGGGGTACGAGAAAGAGTGCCCGATGATATACTACACCGACTCGTCGGGCATTCTTCTCCCATACAAAGCCGTGGCCTTCGGAGAGGGCGGGTCGCTCATGATGAAGAAGCTGGAAAAGCTCTACACGCCCGAGCAGACGCAGGAGCAGGCAACAGAAAATGCACTAATTTCGCTTTCAGAGGCCCTGGGCGCTGACTATTTGGCCACAAACGTGGAGCTCGCGGTTTTCACGGCCAAGGAGGGCCTTCGCCGAGCAACCACAGACGAAATTGACGGGTTCTTGGTGGAGATTGCAGAGAAAATATAGCCCGAGTCCGCACCATAAGTACAATAAATATGCATGCGAAGTATTTAGTATCAACAAATCTTGTTTTTCTGTAAAAATGAAGCGAAGCAAGAAAGTCTCCCCCAGCCGCGTGGTTCTCCTAGTAATCACAGTTCTGCTTCTGGGCATGTTTATGTGCAGCATACCAAACCTATTTGTCATTCTGGTGCTAAGCATAACGGCCATATCCCTTGCAATTATTGCTCTGGCCGTGTACAGGGCCATGCTAGTGCCAAATGTCAGCGGAAAAGAGTACACGGAGTACTTGCGGAAGGGCTCAGATAGAATGAGGAAGGTTTTGAACGAACAATAAACGTGTAAAGTGATTTTCGGGCGCAAAGTCCAGAGTCCCTTCTGGGCGGCCCACGGGCCCACGGAAGCAGTGCTTCTTTACACTTGGATCTTTTATTTATTCGGCGATGTACTTGAGACACTCCTCGTGCGGAACATTTCCCTCCGAGTTGAGAATTTGGCAGAAAGAGCACTGCTTCGTGCCTGTGGCTTCGGAGAGAATCTGCGCCTTTTCTACCTTTGCTCTTTTTGTGAGATTCACTCTGCCGCCCTCAACAAGAAGCCATCCCTTCCTGATGAGATCTGCTGTTATGGTGCAGCTCTGAAGGGAGGCAGCGCAGACTCCCCCGCAGTTACTCGCCACATTCGACAGAATGTCCAAGGCAGCAACTTCGTACTCGGTTATTGCAGACTCCGTCTCCTGCGCGCAGCTAATGACAAGAGTTTTTGCGTCGTACCAAGGAGTCAGCTTGTATCCCAGGAGGGCCACCGCCTTCTTTATGCACTCTATTTCCTCCGGCTGCAAAAGTGTTTTGTCGATTTCATTTCTCTCCAACAGCGTGTAAAGTGTCTGTATCCAATGGGCGTCCATTCTTTAAAAATATTTACGGGTTCTTGCATATACGCGGAAAGCGCCTGCAGTAGAAAAGGCCCATCCAAAGCAACACAACCGCGCAAATTCCAGATGCTGTGCATGCCCGCACTGAACAGGCTGCCACTCGCCGCCCACTTGCTCTGCTTTAGCTGAAAATGCGCCGCTGCATAATTCTCTGCGCATTCGCTGCGCTCGAACTGCCCAAATCCCCCGTAAAAGAAGAGCTCTGCAAACTGGATATTTAAGCACGTACGTGCGCGTGTTAAAACAGCTATTTATTTCCAAATGTGCTCTAAGGGCGGAATCTCCGCATTATTTACTGTGCACGCAGACTCTTCCACGCGCGCTCCTGCACCTCGCCCATTCTGAAGGCTTCGTGTATGCTCTCGGGCACCTCCACGAACTGGCGAATTTTTTCGATGGACTTGCAAAGCATCTCCTGCACTTTGTCTCGGGAGATTTCCACGGGCATGCTGTGTATGGTCAAAAGCGTGGCGTCTTTTTTCTCTCTTGGAGGCTGCATTACTTTCTCGAAGATGTACCGGCTCTCCGGAACCAGAATGTTCTCTATCGCAGGCAGCCTGTCCAGACAGAAAAACTTGTTTTCCACGATCTGCCTGTGGACGGATGAATTTACAAGCGCCTGCTTGTACTCCAGCAAAGGCCCGACTTGCGCATACTCCTCCTTCTTTATGAAGCCGAGAAGGCTTGCATTTATAGTCCCCAGCGTGAGCAGCCTGTTTTTTTCGTACTGCTCCTTCAGTGCGGGCTCGTCTTCTCCCAGGAGGATCTGGAGGTCGCTCCAAATGTACGTCATTCCCTCGAGCTGCACTGTCTGCACAGACATGCTTATGTACTCCTGCAGCATTGCGTCATACATGCACAAGTACCTGTACAGAACGCACAGAAGCAGCTGGACTTGGTATGCCGAGTCGTACGCAGTTTTCTTTGCATAGCACAAAACCAGGCTGTCCATGAGGCTCTGCTCTGTTCTATCCGCCAGAAGTGCGCCCACTACGAAGACAAAGTCGCCCACTGAGGCCATGCACTTTCCCAGACTTTCCCCAAAAACAGCAACAGAGTGGTTCTGGTAGTACTCAACTTTCATGCGCGCGCATGCCGGCAGCCCCTCAATAAGCGCCTGCTTTTCGCACTTTGGCAGGCCTTCTATGTGCTTTTTGCACAGGCCTACGCTCCCTCCTGCGAGGATAAAGCGGGAAATGGCGTCTTTTGTGCGCTGGACTTCCATCTGGAACCGCAGGCTGTTTATGCTGTCCTCCCTCTCTCTCACGGAGATGCCCTTTTTCATCGCGTGCTCGTATACTTCCCAGTCGTCAAGAAGGTCCAAAAGGCCGTCCACGCCCTGTCCGACAAACTCGCTAATATCCTCCCCTCCCAGGAGAAGAGCCTTCATGAGAAAGACAAATGAAGTGTCCAGATCCCTTCGAATGTGCGGCCGAAGCACGGAGTACGGCACTTTCTTCCGATAAAGCGCCGTAATAAGAGAGTTTGCGACGGTGACTCTTTTCAGAAGAAGCTGCAAACTCGCTGGGGTTGTGCCCGGGTGCTTTTCTGCCTCCACGAGAAACAGCCCCATTGCAAGCATAGGATGCGTTTTCAGCAAGGAAATGGCACTTTTTCTGCATCCCGCAAGATCCCCCCGGAGCAAAAACACCTCGTATTTCTCGCTCTCCGAGAGGCCTGCAGTCTCCACCTCCTCGACTCTGTCCATAAGTATCAGGCTCTCTTTGAGCATTGCGCTTTCTATTTGGTGCTCCCGGAGAAGTGCAGCGCGCTCTTTCACGCACTTGCAGTAGACCCGCAAGGACTCTGCAATGTGCCCGTCCGTTGCTAGGCTGTACATTTTCATCGTGCAGACCCGGACCAAGTGCACTTCATCTTTCTGCACCTCCTCCTTCTCCAAGCACCGATCAAGAGTGCCGTAGAACGCCCTCCTGTGGGGGCCTGCCAAGTGGTAAGATAGCCTTTCCAGCATGTTCAGTATAGTCATTCTTCAGCGAATTTCGAATTTGCAAAAATATTGTAAGTTTATGCCCCCGCAGGCTTGCCAAGCAAGTGCAGGCATGCGATGATAGTCCGAAATCCGAAAAAGTGCATTTATTTGCGCCCGAAAAATTACGCCTGTATACGAGCCCTCGGGCGCACTCTCGCTTTTTCTTCTCAGATCTTGCTGTGTTTTGGGGCTTTTCCTTTGTTTGCGGGTTGCCATGGCAGCGATTGCAGATCAAAGGAGGCTTCAGATGGCAGACATCTTGTTTCCCGTGCGACGCTGAAAAATGATCTGTACACTTTTTGGCGGAATCGCATCTGCAAATATTATGTCAATATTTTTTTCAAATCCATTTCTGATCTATACTTTAGATTGATATATATTCCCAAATCAGCCATAGTAACCCCGGGGCCTTTTAATATGCCCCAAATCGGCCCCATGATTGCAAATGGCTTCTTGTGATTGGCTAATGTCTGCAGGCATGGAGAAATTGCAAATGTAACCCCTTAATATTGCCAAATCCAGGGGCACAGAGTATCCTATTATTTTCAAATTTTCATGTGAAAATAAATATTTATTTAAAATTTTGTAAAAACCCCATGCAAACAGCAGGACTAACAAACTATTATAGAAACTCCTCTCTACCTACAGAGGAGGCGCACGAGGAGCAAGCCGACCAGTGCAGTAGGTTTTTCAAGGTCTTGAAAGTAGAATATCCAAAGTTCTTCTCTATGGCCTTCCTTTACTTCTGCATTGTGCTGGCATACTCCATACTAAGAGACACAAAAGACGCAGTAGTGATGGATAGAATGTTACCGGCATCTATTCAATATCTTAAGTCAACGCTAGTAATGGCAGCCACTATGGGGTTCGCCATTGTGTTCCAGCTGCTTCTCGCAAAGGGAGCTACGCTGGAAAAGCTCATGTTCGTATTCAACGCTGGATTCGGTATATTCTTCGCAATATACGCCACGCTCCTTCTCCCAAATGTCGAGCACATTGAGCCGTACAAGTTTTGGATTTGCGATATTTTCGCAGACAAGAAAATGTACATTAACGGGTTGGAGGCTCTCCAAGGACTTTTCCTTACCGTTAACTTCTGGACAGGAACGCTTCTGTACATAACGGCAGAACTCTGGGGTAACGTCATGACTTCCGTCATGTTCTTTGCAGTGGCTAACGAAATCTGCCCGTTCAGACAGGCGCTCAGATTCTACCCGCTCTTCATTATCGGAGCTAACTTGGGACTCATCTCGTCTGGGCTGCTTATGCTAGGAAACTACTACATGCTCACAGGGATGCCACAGTACAAGACATGGATTGTAAGCGGATTCATTCTCGCCGTGGCATGCATTTGCGGTATAAACATATTCACGTACAGACACCTTGTCAAGAATATCATACCATACCCCATCTACATCATGGCAGACGCAGGACAGCCGAAGAAGAAGGGCAAGGAAAAGGTCGGAATTATCGACGGGTTCAAGATCATGCTTAAGACCCCAATTGTCTTCCACTTGTCCATCACAGTGCTCGGATATGGAATCTGCACCAACTTGACAGAGGCCGCATTCAAGTCCGCAGTGAGAAGTAAGTCAAAGGCTGACGGTCAGGATGTCATGACTAACTTTGTCTTCACACAGGGAATGCAGCAGATATGCATTGGATGCATTGTTATCTGCATTCTTTTCTCGCCAATCAAGTCGCTCATCCAGAAGAAGGGATGGCTTTCCCTGGGAATGATCACGCCTTTGTGCTCGCTCCTGGCAGCCCTGCCCTTCCTTTCGCTTGTGTGGGCAAACTCGTCTGTAACAGTCACAGGAAAAGACGCCCAGAACCTCCTTAACCGATTTGGAAAGTCCCTTTTCACCTCGATTGGATGGAACTCGCTCACCAAATTGGAGTACAACGTTGGATTCTGCGCTGTTAACATGATTAAGATCTTGAAGTACGCAGCCTTCGACGTGGGTAAGGAGGCTATTGGAGTAAAGATCCCAAAGCAGTACAAAGCCAGGTTTAAGGGAGTGTATGACGGTGTGTGTGGTAAGCTCGGAAAGTCTTTCTCGTCAAACATACAGATAGTTATTTTGGGGTTGTTCAACTTGTCTGATATTAGAACGGCAGCACTGCTGCTTGTGGTAACTGTGCTCGTTGTCGCGTCCGTCTGGAATGCTTCCACCATCTACTTGGGAAGGAAGTACGATGAGGCCGTGCGAGAGGACAGAGACCTTTACATCGGAGAAATTGAGGAGTCTACTAAACAGCTAAAGAGAGACAACACGCTCGTTTAATAAACAACTACGCCTATTTGTTCGTTGCCGCATATGTTTAGCAGGCTGCCCAGCACCTGCACGCCCGAGAGTTGAAAGATCATATTTATACAGTGCTTGTCCGTGCACGGCGTGGCTGGAGGCAGCCCGGCGCGCGCAGGAGCACTCCACGAGAGAAATAAACACATGTTAGGCACACTTTTCATGGTTTTGCGCGCCTGCCAAGTGCCCGGATAGGGCTTTGCTCTCCTCTTTGCGCTGCACACCGCCAGAGGATGCAAATCCCCCAATTGGATTGCGCTGAAGAGAAATGCGCGGAAAGTCTCCATTTGGCTGGATCCGGCACGTGCTCGCTATGCAGAACAAGTTTTCATGCGCAATGGAAAAAGCCTCTTTGCACGATACATTTTCGCAGAAGCGCCTTCATGCGAATTATAGCGTGCTTGCATCGGCCTTGTAGCAGAGTCCGAAACACAAATATTCGTTTTTATTTGTCCTGTTGTGAGTGTCGATGGAGCACGGCAGTTGGTTGGATGAGTGCTTCTGGCTGGACACTGCAATGTGCCCCAGCCGCGTGGGAAGTGCTGGCCCAAGGACCAAAAGGCGCTGCACACGCAGGAAGTCTCGTCTTCGCTGCCCGGGGATATACGCCCAAATGCCTCTGGAGAGCACGCATGCACGAAGGCAGCGGCTTAGAAGGGATGGAGTGGGCTTAGAAGGGAAGAAACCTCTGCAGAATTACAAAGAAAAAAAGTTTCCGTCTTTACAGGGCGTGCAGGAATCCCCGTCCTGTGCGCGCATAAAGCTTTTTTTCGCCCAAAACCCCATAAAAGCCTGCTGCAAAAGCGCGCACTTCGCGGATTTTTGCAGCAGGCCTTTTTTTACTTTCAACTTCATATTTTTTTATGACAATCCGTCCTATTAAGAAGATTAAGCTTCCGCAGGAGTCCGTAGAAAGCTCGGTTGTAGACGACCCCTTTAGCAAGTTAAGCACTGTTCCGGAGCTTCTTGGCATGGCGTATATCCAAGAAGTGGAGGCCAGATACATTTCTGTTATTGAAACAATCATACTCCGAATAAACTCCGATCTCAGCGAGAAAGTGTGGGTGTACGGCCCCAGGAAGATAACCAGCCACATAATATCTGTTATATCGAATGTCACGGGGAAGCCTCTGGAAATTTTGAACAAAAAGTCTGCCTGCGAAAAGGACAGCCTCTACTTCCTGGACATGTCCAGCAGCACAATGAAGTCCGGCCGGTCCATACTGTACAGAATCCTGGAGAAGGGGGCGCCCTCTGGCTCAAAAAAGACCAAGTTTATATTCCAAATCCCCCGGGTGTCCGACATGATGAAGCTAGATAAGAGAATAGTGAGCCGGATGGACGGCGTAAAGGCGTATGTTAAAGAACTCCGCGAAAAAGAGTATTTGAAAATCTTCAGCACCGTCATTGAAATTCTGAAGGCGCGCGTGGAGGAGTACGCAAAAAAAGGCGTGCAGTTTAACTTCCAGAGGATAGAGGAAAAGCTAGAAGAATTCGTGCATTTTGCATACCTTATGGATAACACGTACGAAGGAATGTCTCTGCGGTTTTTCAAGTTTATATACGAGGTGGAAGAGGCCAAGCCGTACGCCCTGCTCAACTCCATCCATCTGATAATACTCTTGTCCGCAACTGTGAAGAGAGTCACGCTCTGCAGCGTCTACGACGAGTTTGAGCGGCGGGTGGCAAACCAGGCGCACCTAAAAAGAACCAGAAAAGACACTGTATTTAGAAGGCTGACCGACCTTATGTCAACAGGCCTAATTGCTCGCGGATACTTCACAAGCGACAGGCAGGAGCTGGAGGCTGAGGTGCTTTCCAGAAATGAAGTTTCTCTTAAAGTCATGCTGGACAGAGTCAAATCTCACTGGGGAAGGCTTTCCTGCTAGACACGCGCTTTCTGTGGGCGCAGGAAAATCTGTTTCGGCGTTGCAGCCGCACATATAGCGAGGCCGTGAAAATATTTTCACGGATGGAAAGTCCACCAAAGCAGACGCTTGCCCACTTTCTGGAAAACAGAAACTTCCCAGCGGGGAAGAAGGCGCAAAAGAAGAGAAAAACCGCAGTGCAGGAAGAGCCCCAGAAGGAAAGTCTTATTATTGTGGACGGACAGGTCGTTATAAGCGGGGGCACGCCAGCAAAGACTCCTGTCATAGAAGACCGCATGAGTGCGTTTTCCTACGGGAGAAGGCCCAGCGCCGGAAGAAGCAGATGGTCGAAGGAGGAGACGATTGTCTTCTACAAGGCTCTCTCTCTCTGCGGGACAGATTTTACTTTGCTTGAAAAAGTGTTCACGGACAAAACGAGAAAGCAGATAAAAAACAAGTTTTCAAACGAGGAGAAGCAGCAGCCGGAGAGAATAAGCCAGGTCCTGTCAGACCCAAAAAAGTTCAAGCGGGAAGACTTGGAGGCTCTTCGGCGGGAGTATACGGAGGTGCACCAGGCATAGAAGCTCCACGGAAGCCCACGCCACTGCGGTGCACGCACGCCCGAGAAGCCTTGCGAAATAAAACACCGTATTTATATATGCACAATTGTAAGATACTTTATATTTCAGCTTTCAGCGCCTGCCAAGCAGAAGCTGTCTTGTACATGGATGCAAAATGTGCGGGTGCTGCACAGCTGAATACTGCGCCCAGCAGGGGAAATGCGCGAATTAAAAATCGGATAGTATCCAAGCAGGCCCCTTTGAGGAAAGTGCGCAGTCTAGAAGGCGACAGAACGCGTATTTTGCTCTCCTGGGCACTTCCGTGGGTGAGAGCGTGTGCACTTCTCTGGACTTGCCCGGATATTTGAAGCTGCATCTTTGCTTTTTCGCAGCATAAACTGCCTGCACACGCCCAGCAGGCAAGTGTGGAAGCCTTGTATTTGCTTGCTTGGGTGCCACCCGGGGGCTCGGCTCTTTCTCTGCAGACTCACTTTTTTGCCACTTTCTCTATTTTCATTTTGTTCTCTATGTAGGCCTTTGCCAGCTCATACTCCTGCAGCCGGGTTCTGTTCAGTGCGTCGATCGTGTCTTTCGCACCGTTTGGGTTCTTAAAGAGAAACAGGCTTCTTTTTGCAGGATGCAGGGTTTTCTGCACCTCTCCATACGCTTTTGCAAAGTCTTTGGCCTTGTACGTTTTCAGAACCTCCCGGAAGTCGCCTGTTTCCAGCTGCTTCAAGTTCAGCAGAAAGTCCAAAAGCCCCATCAAGTCCCCAGACTCGCTCTGGCCGTCCCACTTCCCAAACGACAAAACCTCGTCCGCGAGAGAAGCCCTGCTCCGTATGCGGACTACGCTTCGCACGTCTCGCTGTGTCAGGCCTATGTCTAGCTGGTCTGTGTCTGGAACGTGCATCCTGTACTTTATGCACCCGAACGGGTCTAGAACCGAAAGAACCTCCGCGGAAAGCTCGCTCGGCATGGAAGTCACGCCCACAACTTCGTACTCGTTTGACAGTTGAAAAAGAAAGGCGCCTGCATTCGGCCGCACTTCATACTCGTATCCAAGCATGCGGAATGACCACACTTTATGCACCAAAATGTCGTCTATGTCTATAAACACCGTGGGAAGAGCTGTTTCCTGGGGAGGGAGTGGGCTTCCCTTCCGGTCGCTAAACGCAATGGTTTTCAGCTCTGCGAAAACACGCTTTCCTGGCCTTGTTCTTGCGAGCAGGCCTGCCCCCAGAAGAATCCCCACGCCCAGCGCATATTTGGGGAATTTTCCTGTGCTTCGCATACTTGCTTCGCTGATAGAGGATATAAGCGGAAGCGGCGCAATGTATTTCAGTAAGCTCATAAAAAAAATAATATCGACGCCTTTAACCCGAGCAGCTGAATGGAAATGCCCTGGGCAGACTGAAATAAAATTCAAGAGGGCCTATCACACGCAGGCTTTCTTCTTGCGCCTACTTATCCGTGGGCCATTTCTGCATGCCTGTGTGCAGCATTTTGAAGTACTTTGACTTTCCCAGGGCCATGTTTTTTAGCACTTCTTTCTCCTTCTCCTTCTCCTCAACGTACTCAAACAGCACATTTATGTCTGCCTCTCTGCTCTCCACGTAAGAAACCACCTCCTCAGAAACAAGGAGTTCCCCCTTTATGTTTTTTACAGTTTTCTCGGCGCTTTGCAGCACAGCCTTGTTTATTTGGGGGAGCTCCGTATCTATGTCGTACGTGTGCCTGTAGAGCCCATCCGTTACCTCCTGCATGCTGTTTATAAGCTGTATTATTGAGGCAGTTAGGTCGTCCAGCCTCTTGGTCTTCTCGCTTTCACCCATAAATATTTTATTTGCATGCTTTGCTTAAATGCTCGGCATAAACGAGCTGGATTTACACAAAGCACTCTTTTCGCTTAAATGCGCCGTTCTAGGTTTTGCCGCATCTGGCAAGCACACGGCTTTCCGAGAGGAGAATTTAAGAGCCCAGCCTGCTTTCGGAGTTCGGGTTTTCGTGGACATGCCAGCGAAAAGTTTCAAACTTCCTGGAAAGCGCGCAAGCAGCTCTGCCTTGCGCTGTGTGGGCTTCTGAGGCACGGCCGCGCGGGGATAGAGCCTGCTTCTGCGGTGCTTTTTTTCCATATTTCGGGCTCGATTTTGGGGGCCTTCTGGCACGCCAGAAATGCAAATAAAAGGAGTACATTTTTCTAAAGAGATGGACAATATTTTATTTCACACTACGCTTTTACTCTTTCCCTGAGCCGCAGAATAATTGACTTCTCCTCCTCCGAGGCCTTGACCAGGTCAAATATGCGCTCTACGTCGGAGGCATCGACAAAGACAGCCTCTAGAAGACCCTTCAGGTTTTTGAGTTTTTTCTCCACGCCCGTTTTCAGGCCTTTCAGTGGCCGGTGGATCGAGTCTATGTACTCTAGAATATTCTTCACGTCCTGAATGTGGGTGCGCGTGAATGCGCGCTCTCTTATCTTAGTGTACAGAATTTGGAGGGTTTCCTTTGCAACTGCGCCAAAAATGGGGCTGTCCTCAATGTGGTGAAAAGCCTCGTTCAGAAGAAGCACAGTCTCCTGCGCCTTGGCCTCAACAAGCAGCTCCTCAAACTTTTCCACAAGATACGACATTTCAAACGTGGATATGTTCTTGCTTCTTTCCGACTCGCACGCGTTTAGCTGCACGAGGGCCTTGGAAATAGACTCGCTGTTTGCGGGCGTGCACAGCTTTTTGTAGAAGTTTTTAATGCATATATACGTGTTCAGATGCATGGCCGTGCCCAAGTAGGGAACATACTTTCGGCCAAAAACAGCGTCCAGCAGAGCAGTAAACCCCCCCTGCTGGGACTTATACAGCGTGTCCAGCACTTTACTGCTGTACCCCAGCCGCCCACTGCGCAACGAGGTTTTGCTGCACACCGCCGTGTACCTGAACACAGCCTCAATTGGGTTCTTCAAAGACGTAATGACCTCTCCGTTTAGCCGGTATTTCAGCACGCTCTTCCCCGAGACAACTGCCTTCACCAGCCCGTTTACCACCACGTGTATGGCCTCGGCCTCTTTCTTGAGCAGCTCGTCTTCTGGCACGCTCAGCACCGAGAATGTCTGCATTCGGTCCTTTATGCAGGGCACTATCGAGCACAGCCTGCCCCTAAGCAGAGCCATGTGCGAAAACACTGTTTCCACCGCAATAAGATACTCCAGCGGGTCGTCAGACCCCTCGATTGCCTCCAAAACAGGCGCAAACGAGCTTTCCAGAAGCTTCTTGATCAGCACAAATATCTCGTTTGCGTCAAAAGCCTCTGCGCTCACGCTGTTTTTGTGCAGGTACTGGTTGCCAACTATCAGGTCTTTTATAAGGTATGCTGCATTTTCCATGCGCTCCTGCACCTTTGCCAAGTGCCGCACCATCTCTTGCAGGGCGTTCTCTTTCAGGAGGTCCAGCTCCGTTAGAATGGGCGCGCTGTAAGAAGGCGCGTTCTGCGTGCTCACAAGATGCTCAATCGGATACGCATGCATCCCCAGAACGCGGCACAAAGCAGCTGCCTTCTTCGCCATTTCCATGTTCTCGCTCTGCACGGCCTCTTTGTACGTAGACTTTGCAAGGCGTGCAAGCTTCCTTTTGTACCCCTCCAGCCGGCCTAGAAGACTCCGCGTCAAGACCCTGCCCCCGCCTGGCGCACTTTCCAGCACAGGCCCTCGCCCCTCAGGCACAGACCCACTCGCAATCACCGAATTCGGCACTCCCCCAGCACTCGCAGGCTCCCCCGAAGAGCTTCCCTCGACAGGCCCGGAAGGAGCAACCAGAGAAACAGCGGAGGAAATAGCCTCTGGAATGGAGGAAGCCAGCCCCCCCAAAAAGCTCTCGCCCTCCACGAGGTTTTCGTCCTGCCCAGCCTCTTGTATCACCAACTGCACAAATTCAGCTATTTCCACGAGGTCTGAAGGGGTCTGGGCATCCCTAAGCAGAGACCCATTTTCAGCAGACGCCAAGTACTCCGTATACCTTTCTCTTTTTAAGAGCCGGTCTCTTTCAGAAAATATTTTTGTAAACTCAAGGCTGTACGGAGACATCTCAATAGAGGACAGGGCATTGCTTAGCTCTTCTATTTGCGATTTTCCAGAGAAGTGCACCTTCTGCTCTCTAAGCTCTTCCTCCTTGTAGGATAGAGCCTCTTTTATCTTTTCAAGCTCTGCAATCACAACATCACAGACACCTGCCCCCTTGTGCCTGCACTCTTCGTAGACCTCTTCCAGCAGCTCCTTCACGTCAAAGGCTTCTTCCTTGAATCTGTCCACACTGAAGCAATTCATGCGTAAATTGCAAAAAAATTTACCCCCGTAAATATGACAGTATATCCAGAAGCAAACTTACGAGAATGCATTCTCATGTCAATGAAACCAGACATGGATGCAAAAAGAGTCGCGGAGAAACAACTTGAGGAGATCAGCAGGAACCCTAGCTTCTTAACTGCGCTGTTGCACTTATCAGCAAAGGACCAAGAGCCAGCTGTTAGAATGTTTGCAGCTTCGTATTTCAGAAGATACTTGGAAAAGTTTTGGAGCTTGGAGGGATTTGACAAGCACAGCATTATTAAGGAGCTTCCAGGGATTCTCCTCAGCTCGTCCAAGGACGGGGAGAAGCATCTTCTTGCCGCGTTGCAGTTTATCCTGAAGGAGGAGCAGGCGGATCAGTGGGCTCCGATTATGGAGAAGGTCAGCGCGTTCATAGCGAGCAGCGAGAAAAGAGCCGTGGAGGTCGGGCTGAAAATTCTGAACAGGGTGATCATTGCTTTCGTGGAGGAGTACAAGGCAGAGAAGGAGTTTGAGATGATTTTTGACACGCTCGGAGTCCCGATTCTCTCCATTTTGGCAAACGCCGCGAAAGAAGGAGACGCGGAAACGGCAGGGCTCGCCATGAAGGTGTTTGGGCACTCGTGCGAGAGCTACATGATTCCGAACGCGTTCAAAACCCCGCAGTTCGTCCAGAACCTGATCTCAGTGATTGAAATGACCATAAACACGCTGTACAAGTTCGTGGCGCCTGTTAAGTGGTCGCTGGTCGTGCTGAACGGCCTCCTCAAGAAGACCCGGAAGAAGAAGGACCTCCCGGCATTCGCCATATTCGAGAGGAAAGAGGTTTTGGAGGTGCTCTACGGGAACGCAGTCAGAATTCTCGACATGTACACGCAGACAAAGGCCTCAGAGAGAGTGGAGGCACAGGCGTTCGACCTCATCAGAAATGTCGTTGGAAAGCCTGCTGGGTGGGAGATCGTTAAAAGAGACGCACTTTCAATTGTAACGCGGTTCATACTCCCCGCAGTCTCCCTCACAGAGACGATGGAAAGCTCCTGGGAGGCGTGCCAGATAGACTTCATGCGAGAGATAGAGGCGCAGTACACAAAGAACGCAGACACAATAGCCAGCGAGCTGTTTTTGGATATTGTGAAGAAGGCGGGAGGCACGGGGGAGAGCAGCGCCCTCATTGTCAGCACACTCCTCAGAGAAGTCGCAGGATACCCCGCACAGGAGGCAGTCCGCCTGAGGTTTGGAGGACTCGTGCTCCTGAAGGTCGCTGGAAAATACTTCAGCAAGAACCAGGACGCAATGAACATGGTTATTAGCGATATTTCAGCACCGCACGCAATTATACAGTACGCAGCTTTCTCCACGCTGCAGCACTTCAGCTACTACGTGGACATGCCTGCAGCAGCACTGAGGCCGTTCCTCGCAGGAGTCGAGTCGCCGGAGATTGGGGTGTCCGTTGAGAGCATTCTCTGCCTCCCAAACATCCTCGCAAACGAAGAGATGAGGCAGTGCTTGCGCGCATCAATCCCGAACTTTGTGAAGCTGCTGCTGGACCTTGCAAATAAGGTGCAGATTGAGGCACTGGCGACAGCACTTGAGGACGTTATTGTGCTGTGCACGGAGGAAACCCTGCAGTTTGCCCCGGGAATTGTTCAGGCAATATGCGCGTCAGTCATACAGCTGCTTGGAGACGCAGAGGACGACAGCGGAGAGGGCGAGCCAGAGGAAAAGTACGAAGTCCTCGATGGATACGTCAGAACAATAACCACGCTGATTGAGGCGCTGGAAAAGAACCCGGAGGGAATCAGGGCGCTGATAGAGCCGGTTATAAAAATGACCGTTCAGGTCGGAAGCACGCACCCGGACTTTTTCCCGGACTTGTTCTCGCTTTTGGTCGTGGCCTCGTACACGATGAAGTCCGTGGACGGGATGTTTGAGGCGCTGGATGTGATGCTGAAGCTGCCGGGGGATACGCTGGCCATCTACATCAGCGAAGTCTCGGCAGTGCTCGACAACTTCATCACGTACGGATGCGAGAAAATGTGCGCGTACGTAGAGCCAATTTTTGCCATTCTCAGGGATATGATGCAGGGCGTGATACTGGAGTACGACTTCCCGTACCTGTGCAGGATACTCGAGAGCATTCTCCTGAATATGGGACACCTCCTCGGGAATGGATTTGGCACAGTTATTGAGGCATCGATTCAGCTGGTTCTCTCCGATAAGGAGATGCTGGAGACGCCAGTGTCCCTGATTTCGGCAGTTGAGGTGCTTTTGTGCTCGGTCATTGTCATGCCCGGGTTCTCGGTGAATGTCTTGCAGAAGGGGGGGCACGTGGCGTTCCTCATGGACACTATTAAGGCAGAGCACAAGAAGTTTGAAAGAGTCCACGACCTTAAGCTTCTGCTTCTCTTCTCGGGAATGATGCTGTCCCAGGGCGAGGGAACACTCCCGGCGCAGATGCAGGGAGACCTGCTCGTGAGCGTGTTTGCCTTTGCGATTAAGGGAATGCCGGCAGCACTTGCCAGGAGAGAGGCCCTCAAGAGAGAGGACGAGTACAATGAGGACGAGGAAAGCTACGGGGGAATGGAGTGCTTCGATGAGGACCCTTCGTTTGAGACGCCTTTGGACAGAATTGACCCGTTCAACTACGCTAAGGGCGTGTGCAACTCGGCGCCAGGCACAGTTATGCATGCAGCCTGGATGGGGCTCCCAGAGAAAGAGAGAATGGAGATCTTCAATGTTATTCAAAAAAAGTGAGCGCAGGACAGCACATAAAGCAGCATAGGATAGGCAGAGGGCGCTCGCAGAAATAATAAAATCAACAATAACAAGAATAGTAGCGATGTACGGAAATGCGCGGACTCCTCGCAGCCGCAAAGCACAGGCCCAGAGTTCGGGCTGCCTCTAAGGGCGCCAAGGCGGATTTGGGGTATGCGTTTATTTATGCCTGTTCGGTCTCACTTGCAGTATCCTTGCGTGTAGTATTGGAGGGAGTCGTATATGTCTGTGAAGACGTTTTTCATTCCCCGGTCCACAATCTCGGAAACGTGCTCGGAAAACTCGTCAATTGTAAGGCCTGGCTGGAATCTGTCCCTGAGCGAGTGGACAGAGGCGTGCGTGATTGATAAAATACCGCCAGACTTGGCCACACTCTCCACAAGTATAATTATATGGTCCATGTGTTTGCGCAGGGACAGAAACCCCTTCAGAAACTGGTTTTTGAACGTCTCCATTCGGTCCTTCCCTGCAACCTCCGCATACTCCAGAGCAAACTTGAAGGGCGCAGACTCAACGGAGTAGAACCCTGGGTGAGACCCCAGCACAAACCCAAAGTCAATGTGGAACAGCGCACCGTTGTTCCCTATAAGAATATTTCCGTTGTGCCTGTCTTTTATCTGAAGTATGTACGAGACCAGAGAGTACGCCACCAGGCTCTTGAAAAAGACCTCCCGCGCCTCCTCCAGCTTGCTGCCCCAGTTCTCCCGGAAGTACTCTATTAGGTTCTGGGGCAGGCCTTTCTCTTTCAGGTACACTTTTATCTGGTGGATTGACTTGGCCCCCAAAATGGTTTCTATCAGGCCAGAGCCCTTCCCGGTGACAAGGGTTTTGTACGGATTCAGGCACAGCTCGACCCTGTCGCCTGCCCAGATGCTCTCTATTATGCTGAGTATTTGCGACGTAAGCTGCTCCTGCTTCATGTCCGAGCCCGTCTTCACAATTAGAGAGTTCAGCCCCCAGGTGGGCAAGTCCCTGTACACAGAGTGCTTTCGTGCAGCACTCACAGCCTCGCCCCACTCCTCGGAGAATTTGCTCCCGGAAGGCGCAATGTACTGCGGAGTGTGCATGTTGTATATTTTTCTAATCACCCGAGTCTTGATCGACAAAATGTCCAGATCCACCTGCGCACTGGAGTCGAGCTCTTTCAGGCCGCCGAGTATTTTTATGGCTGTTTTGAAAATTCTCTCTTTTGTCTCCTGCTTTCTGTCTTTTTTCTCCTCGCACGTGCTTCCCTCGTACAGGGACGGAGACTCAACCGCTTCAATCTTTCGGGGAATGTTAGCCTCCTGGGAGGTTTCAAAGACCAGCATAAAGGGGGCCCGCGTGGCAGAGTCCAGGGTTTTGGACAGCTCCACCGAAAGAGAGAGGATGTTCCGGTGCTTGCAGCTTCCCGGGCACAGTATGGACAGGCACACGTCTTCAGGCAGGTACAGGTTTAATAGGTTCAGCTCGGTCGAAAGTGCCTGGTCCCGCATGGCCTTGGGAATCGGAATGAGGGAGTTCGATACCGCGTTTAGCTTCATTATGAAGCACGCCTCGCCAGACTCTCTCACCATTTGGGCTTGCGTCATCTCCGCTTCCTTCGTGTGCACAGCCCGGGCCGCTGGAATGGCTCTATTCGCGTGCGCCACGTCGACTAGGAAGCTGTGCTGGGAAAAGTCCACGACAGAGGCCAGGCCCGAGACCAGCGCAGCAATGGCGGACTCCAGCGACGGGGTTTTGTGCCTCTTTTTTGCACACACCCGGTCTGGCAGCATGTAGTACTGCTTCTGCTGCTCCAGCATTTTGTCCACGGGAGACATCCCCACTTTTGAGCCGTACGTCATCTTCAGATACCTCGTGTACAGAGTGCTTTTTTTCGGCATCTTTCTGGGCTTGGGGCAGCGCATTTTCTTGTGCAGGATTGCGCGCGAAAAGCCCATGCATATTCTGTATTTTTCCTGGGAGGGCGCATACGAGTCTGAGACCGAGACGGAGTACATGGCAAGCGTAGCTGCAAAGTGCTTCTCTTTTCTGGATATTTTGTACAGCAGCCGGAATATAGGCCTGTTCCACAGATGGCCATTTTCCACGAGCATTAAGTTAAACAGCTGCGGGTAGTATATCATGGCTTCGCTCCTCCGGGTTTGAAACATCTTGTAGCACAAATACTGATGGACCGCTTCCTCCTTGTATCTGGATAAGCATGTTAGCGCCATCCAAAAAACAAAGTATTCTGAGTCAAAGACATTTTTAAGCCAGCTCTGCTTCTCCTGGACCATGAAAAAAGTAATTCAAACAAATCCGTCTATGTTTATTTTCTCGTAATATTAAAGCAGGCCCAGCAACTTCTTGACCCCGGAAAGCTCTTGGTTGGGGATGTATTCTGCAGCCATAACGGCCTCGCTCTTGGAAAGAAGCCCCGATGTCTTCATAGACACAATTTCATTTTTGAAGAACTTCTTGCAGACCCACACAGACCCGTTCGGGAACTCTTTCACGTACGGGACAAGCGTGTCCGTGGCCTCTATCCCGGCATGGACCATCAGAACGGAGAGTGCCGTTACTGCGTCTGTGTAGACGTCAAAAGCACTGCAAGGCGCAGAGATGTACTGCACGTGAAACATGTACGAGAGGCGAGGATGCGGTGCTACAACGCACTGGACAATCCCCTCGAGCTTCTTCTCAACGAAGGAGAAGTCTTTTTCCGACTCGATGGAAACTTTGGAAAAAGGACTATCGTGTGCAAAGAGAGAGTATACGCCTCTGGTCGCGTTTTCGTAAAATACTGCATCTATGGCCCCGTCTGGCCTGTCTTGTTTCTGCACGGCAAGCGCTTTCATAAATAGCAAGTTTTTTTTTGCGACATGAAGGGCCTTTTTCTGGAACAAGTGCGTGCTTCCCCGGCGGTGAAGTGCTGCGGATGGGCAGATTCTTTTTATTTAGCAGGAAGCAACTATGTCCTATTTTTAGAGAACAGTCATGAAGTGAAGCTGCAGGGAAGGATTAAGTGGACTGCATCAGACGGGCGCATGGTGTATGCAATCACCAGCGAAAGCATACTTCTTGTGCACAAAGAGGCAACCGACTTTCAGGAAATCATGAAAGTAGATCTGGAGGGCGTGCAGGTGATCTGTGCCTGGTACAAAAGCGGGCGGCTGCTTATACACGCGGAGAACGAAGTGCTTGTGTGCGATGTGGAGAGAAAAAGGGTGGCCAGATACACGCCGTACGGCCACCAGATCCTGGCGATGGACATTGCCCAGGGGGAAGAGCTGGTTTTTGTGCTTCTCCTGTCGTCGTGCGAGCAAAACGTGGTGAGGAGGATGGGCATGGAAGGCGTCCTTGAGGAGCTGGGGCAGGTGGCCGTCTCCAAGAACGTGTACAAAATATTCAGCGTAGAGAGCGGGGGATTCATAGCTGTGGAAAGAGGGACTCTCTCCATATACGGGCAGGAGAACCAGCGGAGGAGCATGAGCTTTGGCGAGTCTATTGTGCGGACAGGAGTAAGCCTTTCCAGCCGGACGTTTTTGATGAGCGGCCTGTCGGATGAGCTGTGCGTGCTGGACACGCAGGAGTTCAGGATCACGAAGTACATTGGCACAGCGTGCATAGTGACCGAGGGAATTGTGAGGGCGCCAGACGCCTTCTACATCTACAACCGAAAGGGAGAGGTCGGAATCTGCGAGGACGGAGAAGTCCGCGTGCTGCGAAGGGCAGGCCCAATTACGCACATAAAAGCAGTGCCAGAGTTCGGGACTGTGCCGCTGTACGCCCTGCAGAGCGAGGCAACTCGGCACATGGTCGGAAAAATCAGAAGGCAGCTCCGAAAGACCCCAACAAGAAAGACCGTGGTTCGGGAAAAGCCTGTCCAGATACTTGCAAGCAAAGAGTACACGTTCATAAAATATTTGGAGGGCTCCGAGATCCGGCAGGAGGGAGAGGCAGGAGAGCCTGTTGGCGTGGAGGTGGAGGTGGTTTCCTTTGCGTTCGAGGAGGGAGCGGCCGTTTTTGTGACAAGGTCTGGCCTGGTCTGCCGGTACAGCGGGAGAGTCCTGCAGGAGAACTGCCTTTTTTGCGGGCACGAAAAGAAAACAGAGAATGTGAAGAAAGTCGCGCCAGGCCACATGCACGAAGACGCAATCCTGCAGGCAGACATGCAGGGAGATGGGCTGCTGTACACGGCCGCAGCGGGAACGTACTTTTGGAGCTGTGCGAAGAGAAAGAGAATAAGCCTGGGCGAGCACGCAGCGTATTCGCTGAGCATGCACCGGGGAGTTGCTGTAATAGGAAATGCAGAAGACTCCGTGGCCATAGACGTGGAAACGCAGGCACAGGAAAAGCTGCCCTTCTTTGGCCGGGCGGTGGTGCGGGTAGAGGACTCCACGTACTTGGTGCACAAGCACGACGGAAGCCTGTGGTGCATGAGTGCAGGCGGGGATGCAGTGAATATATGCGCTGGATCCGTTATTCTTAGGAACATCAGGCACACAGAAAGAGGACTGCTCGTGAACACGATGAATAGCACCCTGCTTGTGTACAGGCATAGGACAGGCGAGATGTGCGCCGAGTACGTGGAACCAGTCGGGGGCTCGGGAGTTGCGTGCGTGCACGGGCGAGATGTCCTGGTGATGCATGTGCACGATAGAGAGACGGGAGAGGAGACCCTGCAGGAGTACAGGCTAGACACCGCGTGCGAGTACGCGCTCACGGAAGAAGTCCCGCATAAGGACGTGCTGGACTTTGTCGCACTTGAAAACAAGTACATGCTCGTTCTTAGCAGTAAAAGCAGGAGCATATCCGTGAAGGAAGCCGTGGAGTTGGGGCGCCCGAACGGGATTGTCGCGTCTCTGTACAGCATCTCTTCAGCGGCACTTCTGGGGAGCATAACCTACGAGGGAGCGAACTCAGTGCACACAGTGAGACTGCACGGGCGCGTGGCTCTGGGGATAAACACGGAGGACGGGGCTGTGCTGGTGCTGCTGGAGGTTGGGGGCGCAGCCCTGCAGGAGATAGACAGAGCAGTTCTGAATAAGACGGGGATTCTGTCGCTGTACAGGAATAAAGGCGTCCTGTACTGCAACACCACGAAGGGCCTGCAGACGTACAGGGTGGGCAGAAAAGGCCTGGAAATGCCCGGAAAATGTGCAGGCGTGCCAGAGTCCCGGTGCGCGATAAAGAAGCCGTATCTGGTGGAATACTCACTCGCCCGGATCAGGCTGTACGCGCCAGACACAGAGCTCAAGCAGCCGCAGGCAACATACATTGACAGAGCAAAGAGCGAGCAGAAAGTTTTTGCGGCTTTCAACAAAGACTATTTTCTCGTGGGGCATGCGCAGGAGGAGGAAGGGTCAGTTTCTCTGCTGAAAAAGGTCGGGGGGCACATGGAAAAAGTGCTTACACTCGAGCTTCCGTCCGCTGTCGTGGCCTTGGAGAGGGCGAGTTTTTCGCTGGTGAAAAGAGCGGACAGTTTGGCCGTTCTCACCCGCGAAGGGAGCGTGTACAGAATTTCTCTTGTGCCGGATGCGCTGGTTGGCGCGTGCACTCTGCCTGCGGAGGGAGAGGGAGAGTCGCCGGTCGTAATTGCCTCGGAAAGTGAGTTTCCGTTTCTGGCTGCGTCTTCGTGCGGGATGGAGAAGGCAGTGCTTGTGCAGAGCCCAGAGGCAGTGGGACTAATGCGCAGCCTAATATAGATTCAGCGAGGCCATACAATCAGTAAATACTAAGATAAATATGCGCGAATTTTGGCAGAGGCGGGCCGGAGAGCTTGTGTTTATTTATTGTTCTAGCTGTTTCTACGCAAATATTTCTTTGATCTCGTGCCGGGCAGCTTCCAGGAGGTATGCTGTTAGGGGAATTCCAAAGTCGACTGCAAACCAAATTACCAGCATGGGAAGGACCGCCCAGACCATGCACAGGTACAGAATTAGAGCAAACGGTCTGTCCGTACTTTTTGCTATCCGGCGGTGCACGCCCTTGGCTTCGTTTTCCACGAGGATGATCAAACACAAGGAGATGCACGCCAAGCCAATCTGTCCGCTAAGCTCCTTGATGGACAGGAGGTCTAGCAGGTCTCCCAGCACGTCCACAAACACCCAGCTCAGGAGCAGGCCCAGATACACACAGCTAAAGTAGAAGAGCAGAGACCCTATGTGGTTCAGCGTCGAGGTCTGAACGACAGACTTGTAGTAGCTTTTAATTAAAACCCTGAACACTGTAAAATGTGCGAACAGCTCAAAGAAAATGCAGAAAACAATTGTGCCGACGTATATCCAGTTTCCTACCAGGCCGTCGTATGCTTCCAGTGCCTTAGGCCGAACAGCCATGTATGCGGCCATGTACGCATACAGTGGGAGAGACCCGAAGAAAAAATATATACCGACTAGCATGGCCGAAAAAATAAGCACGCACAGGACAATGTTGTAGAGAACGTCCAGCACCATGGGAATGCGCATTTTCTTACTTATTTTGTACACCAGAAAATTCTTGGCGTATTCATTCGCATATTTAAACTGGTTTTTAAGTTTTTTCAGGCAATATTTGCTAAGATGCATTGTCAATTTTGTAAAAAAATGCTATTATAAAGATATTTACAATGTCCCTAGTTTAGAATATTTTAAATGCAATTGGAAAACTGACAGTTCTCATCACAGAAACCATAGCCTGAATAATGCAGTGCAATTCAGTGCCGGAAAACGGCAGAGCAGGAAGGTGTCCGGTCAAGCCCGAGGATTCTCACTCTTCGTGTGCGTCTCTATTGGAAAGAGGCATTTTTTCGAAAATCCCAGCAGCATCTGGGTAACCCAAATCAAAACGTGGAAATCGCATATCAATCCCAGCATGCTTCTTGTATTTATTATTGTGCTCAAGAACAAAAGAATGCACTTGACGCGCTTTATGTATTTTATGCTGTTTCTTCTGGGTTGGCTGACATACTTTATACTAAACCTGCCCATGAGCACTGCAGAGACTTCTTCGGCAGAAAAGGCAAAAATGCCCGTGGAGTGCAGGGATCATGCAAGCGATCAGATGCTGAAAACATACAGCACCCCAATAAACAACATTATTACAGAGTCTCGGCTTGACATAATATTCAACACACACATGCTGCAGATGGTGCCAGGCGAGTGTGCATACAACAAGTACAACCCGCTGGTTCTAATTGACGTTGAAATGCCGCAGGCGTATTCCATGTTTATCATACACTTGAGGCGACAAAAAGAAATTCTGCACATTCTGGAGCAGCTGCATCCAATAAACAACAAAATCTTCCTGCCGGTGAAGAAATCATCCTACCTCAGTGCTAAAAAGAAGCAGATACTAACCCGAGCATCTGATCTTCAGAGGATAAAGGACCAGCTTTTCCACTACATAGAAGACAAGCCCATGCCCCTGTTTGACATAAAAAACATTATTCTAATATTCACAACCGTGCACAAGGGAAACCTAATGCGGCAGTACAGCGACACGTACAACACCATAAACACGTTTAAGGAGTACATTTCCACGTACAAGAGCGAGCTAAACCACGCGTACCAAAACATTCTTGTGGAGTACTCAGAGGAAGGCTACGCCCAAAGAGCCCAAAACGTCACTACACCCTCCCCTATGGTCATGCAGTCGATGAATGCGAATGCCCTTCTTTCCTATAAGAAGAACGTCTTTAACAGAAACAACCTTATTTTTGAGTATTTGCTTATGAGCATATACATGAAGGTAGAGTCGATACTGTACTTTGTCAACACGGATCCCACCGTTTTGTACCTGAAAAACCACGGCGTCAAAATTTCAGGGCTGGATGCTCTAAAAAAGAAGGCCCAGCAGTTCCAGGACAAGTACACGCAATGCAAAAGAAACTACTACACGCTTGTGCGTAAAATTCCCTCGATTAAAACATTTTGGAAAAACGTGTATACGCTGTACAAAAACTACACAAATGTGCTCATAAACACAAACTTGGCCCTTGAGGATGTGGTATTAAGCATAGACAAAACTGCCGCGTTTGACAACCCTGGGTACGGGGCCACCCACCACAGAATAATCTCCCTTCTGTCAAGCTTGAATTTTCTGGCGGAGCACGCCCATAGAAAGCTGTCAACCAAAATCATAGCGAGCAAAGTGCTTGAAGACTCGCAGGGCAGCCTGCAAAGCCCTGAAAGGCTGAAAAATCCTTCTTTGGACGACTCCCTCAGCGACAGCACTGTGATGCGCCTGTCTAACTTTTCTCGCGCGCTGGACGCCCGAATAGAGTCAAACACTATAAGCCAGCAGGACGTCAGAGACGCAGGCCTGGTCATTTCTGCCATCAATGCGAAGGTGCACTATGAGGGCAGGCACGGCAACGAAACACAAAAGGAAAACACGCAGGTCTACATAAACAGGTACGGATTCCAGAATCCCTCCAAGTACATAGAATGCTATAACGAAGTCGCCAAAAAAATAAGCGAGGAAATAAGAAATTCCCCGGGGATGTGCGCCGAGACAAACCTAATGGACGACTTTTCGAGCATGCTTATGTACAAGAGAAAGAACCCAGCCAACAAAGAAGAGGAAATAATCCAGAACGAGAACCTTTTTTCCGCATACTTCAATCTCTTTATGAACGCCCTGTTTAAGAGCAGGCAGGCCATTGACGACCAGCAGAAGTGCAAAGCCATAAAGCCGAATCTGCTAAAGACGCTGCTTGATGTCATGGCGGTGTGCTATAAGGTGGCCGTCACCGAAAACGTGCAAGACATCCCCAGTACGCTGGCCCTGGCTGTAGACGGGTTCCCAATCCAGGCAAGCAGCGCAGAACTCCACGTAAACGCGACCACGTTCTATGTTATAGACACGCTTATGGCGGGGATAAAGAATGAAACGGGCATGCACGACTTGGACTTCTACGCGCTTTTTAGAAATGCCATCTCCGAGCTGAACATCAAGAAAGAAGCCCGGGACAATTCGCATGCAATCCACCAAAACCGCACAGAGAAAATAAGCGACTATCTCTACAAGTCCCACGGGATGTCTATAATCAATGCAATTTCCACGATCCGTGCAAGTTTGGAGCACGAAGCGAAAGTTCTCGGCCTGGAGTGGGGCGATGCCCCCGAAACAGACACGCGCCTCCTCTCCAACCGCATGCACAAAAGCTATTTTGATCTTCTGAACCAGAACAAAAACGCCATTATAAAGCTGCTTCAAACAGTGTTCGACAAAGAGACGCAAATTGGAAATATGAACAGAGACTGCACTCTGAAGCTTGCCGAGCTGTACAACAAAATAAGCACCACCCTCTCCACGATGCACAACGTGGACATGAAGAAAGAGCTGGACGCCATTTTGAAGTCTGTTGACAAAAGCATGCTGGAGAACAATCCCATAAAAGTCCAAGTAAGTGCTGTGCCCGAAGCAAACACTAACAATAATCCCCTCTCGCTGGGAACTGTGTGAGCACCTCTCCTCGCTCGGGCCGCTAGTGTCTTTCCTGGGCCATAAATAAACAAGTTTAAAGGCTCAGAAGTCGGGTTATTCGGGGCATTTTCAGCTCCAGAGAATTTTCAGCGGAAGTGCGAAAGTTTCCCAGCGCTCTGGCTGTGCACATTCCGCCCTGCAGAAGCGCAAAATATCGCCCTATCCGCCAAACCCAGGAAATGTCTGCTGCTGTGCATTTTATTTATCCTATTTATAGTTCATCCCCGTCGAAGTCTTCGGACATAATGGGCATGTACCCTTCCAATATTGGATACTTTTTGTCTAAATTACTGTAATCCACCTCTTTCACAGGCACCTCCTCTTTGCAGAACATCAGGTCAGCAACGTCGTTTGGGATTCTTTTATGCCGCTTCTCAATGTTGTTGATCAGCTGGTAGCATAGCGTGCTAACGCACTCTATAAGCATTGCATGCTGTTTTACATACGCCTCGTACGCGTGGTGGTTCTTTCTTTCCAAGTGCTTTTCAAAGAACTCCATGCTTTCAAACTTCTTCTCGCAGTATCTGCACTCTATTTCTTCTCTGGTCTTACTGCTGCAAAACTTCCGAATGTCTATGCTTCTGGGTATGCCCCCCAAATACCCCATTCTGTCGATTTCAAACGGCTTCATCCTGTGCGCGTGCTCTATTGGGTTAGAGTCGTCCAAGACGCTTGTGCTCCGGAGGTGGAAAAGCCCACACTTAAGGACCATCTCATAGGGGCAGTCGTACTTCAGCCCGCAGTAGTAGCAGAAGTTGAATATTTTCCTGAGCGCCAGCACGTACAAGTCGCCAACCTCGTGCGGGGAAACCCTCGCCTCGAGCGAAGCAACCGTCGTGCTCACGTCAGGAACTCCGAACAGCTCAGACATTCGGCCGAGAATGGACTTGCACTGCCTCGCTGTTTCGCCCATAACGTACTTATCCGAGAACTGCCGCCCTGTCTCCCGGACGGGCTTTCCGCTTATAGAAGTGGGCAAAAACCGCTGCGTTACAATCACGTTGGCGAGTGCATCTGGCCCCATCTTCTCCTTAAGCTCATCCGCTCCCACGCTGGCCCGCATGTAGACGGTTCTCCTGTACTCGTTTCGGTCCTCCGACTGCGCCATTTCCCACTCGTCCACGTGGACTGCGCTCTCAATGCCCTGCATAAGCTCTTTGACACTAGTGGTCTCCCTCAGGCACTTAAGCACAACGACAGCGGAGGCATCAACCTCCTCCGCCCTGTACTTCTCGAATAGCTCGCCCTGCAGAAGAACCTCTTTGTTTGAGGCGTCCAGCCGAATGCTTTGCTGCGTGTTTGCCATGAAGTCTCGAAACTCCATGAAACGGTCTGTGTGCGACTTTAGCAGCCACATACTTCTCTCTGAGTACCATATGCAATCAAAGAGCCCCTTCGCTATTTTCTCCTTGAGAGCCACCTCATAGTATCTTCTGAAGTACTCGCCGTACGGCATTTTGGTGGTTATGAGCTCCAGCTCCTCTTTTGTCAGCAGACGTGCGTTTTTTATGGCTATTTCGCACGCCCTTTCTGGAGTTGGGAGCCGCTCTTCTATCGGATTTCTTCTTTCCAGCACCTCTTCTCTATACCTTCTCTTCTGCATATGTGTAAAATAATTTCCAAAAACAACATTATTAAATGCCTTGGCACACTTCCCTTTGAATTCGGCCATTTCCTGTGCACCTCTCGCCCAAACATATCCAGAATGCGCTGCGCTCTTTCTATTCTGCCGATTTATTCAATTTCTTCGCATGGCTCTGCACAAAGTTTCTGCGGGCTTTAAAGGCCTGCTGCACTGTGCGTGCGCCCTGTCTTTCTATGGCACAAATCCGGGCATGGCAAAACCCCGGCCTCGTCCAGAGAGGATTCGGGTTATGCGGGCATTGCCTGCTCTTTCCCCGTCATCTTTTCATGGGCCCCCACCCAAGCCCGCTCTTGTCCTGGAATTTCAGGTACTTTTTGGAGGTAAGCTCGGAAGCCTTTTCGTCAACCTCAAAAACCTCCTGCACGCTGTTTTTCTGGGCAAACTCTTCCAGATACACCATCAGATTGTGCGTGTTCTTCTCTACATCGGCGCGCCTTCCCTGCAGCCTGTCCTCGTAAACTGCGTATACGCTTGGGCGAATGTTCTTGTAGTACAAAATCACGGAGAGGTAGACGTACTCAACTGCTCCGTCGACTTTTATGGCGTTGGGCTTGCAGTGCGTTAGAGAGACCGCAAGGCCGTTTGCGTGCAGGAATGAAATGAGCATGGGGAACGGCGGCACAGGAAACGAGAGTATTGACGCGACTGTCGGAATCGAGTAGTAGAACACGCTGTCTAGCTCGTCCCTGGCCATGGAAAGCATTCCGTGTATCCTCCGGTTGATTTGCGGCTCAGTGTACGCTGTTTCTTTGACACCGCCCGTCTTGCTGGATATGTCCGCACGGTCTATTCCGGCAATGACTCCGTCCAGGAACTTTCTGCTGTGAAGAGGCCCGCTCCAAATGGGCCCGTACATGCTGAAAGTTCGCTGGCACATCCTGCACGTGGTGGAGGCAGGGGCCTTCACGTGCTTGTACACCTCCCTATTCGGCTCTTTCTGCAGGATTGGCTGCTCCTTCTTGTTCATGCATGCGCATATAAAGTAGTTCTGGTTTTTCAGCAGGGTTTCCGTTGAGCCTTTTTTGTCGTACGACACCTGAACAAAGACCCGAATGAAGAAGTCCATGGACAGGCTGACCAGGGGAGTTATGCGCCGCCCTAGCTTGGCCGCAGTTCTCGATATGTACGACAAGACTATTCGCACCGCCGTCTCGTGGGCGTGCGAGTTGTTCATGGAGACCGATCCGTAGTACTTGTAGCACGACTCGGGGGGCTTGTCGCAAAGGACCTTCGAGTCTGTGGACGTAACGCACAGGAGCCCGTTCTCTGCAAGCCCCTCAATCGCCGTCTCTATGTACGGCGCACACGTTCCAAACGGGTCTACGTCTATCACGTCAAACGCCCTCTTTCTGCTCAGCATAAGCACTCTGCAGTCTTCATTGCGCACCTCAACCGAGCTTCTCCCGGACGAGACCACCCTATTGAGCTCTGCAGGCACCCCATTCTGCAGGCAGTTCGACACTATGCTTTCGCAGGCCCTTTCCGATATGTCGTTCATCACAATTGTGTTTTCCCCGGATATTTCTTTTACGTACCGGATTCCCCGGAGCCCAGTTGCTGACATGCACTCCAGAAGCACCACGCCTGGCCGCTGCCCTTCCTGGATAAACTGATTTATGATTTTTATGGTAAGCGCCCGGTTGAACATCTGTGCCGGATTGTAGAAGGCGCCGCCCTCAATTGTAACCCCGTTTTCGCATATTTTTCTTTTTTTGTCTTCTCCTTCGTTCATTCGCGGTCTGAAAAAATATTGGCACGCCCCGCGAATATACAGACATGCCCAGTCGGTGGAAATTCGAAGAGTTCTAATCTAAGCCCAAACTCCAAAGATGTGTTCAACACGGCCTTCTAAATGCTTTATTTCCACGCCCAGATCTGCCGCGCCCGTTTCATGGGAGAACGCGAAAACTGCACGGCAAAAATGCAAGCTCCCGCGCTGGGTCTTAATACTACTGCTTTCCGGGCCGTGCTGCAGCACATGCTCACTCTGTTCTTGTTTCTGGCTGCTCTGGGTCTTCCGGGCTGCTCCTGCTTCCAGCATCCTCTGGGGCGCTGCGGCTCACTTCGTACTCCTCGATTTCAACCACCCCGTCTCTGAAGTACTCCAGCGGGAGCCCTTTGGTTGTTGTCTGCATGTTTCTTCCCACAGGCATTACGCGCGCAGCGCCTTTCGGGTCCTCAATGCTCAGAGTTACGTCCAGGTCGTCCATGGACTTCTGCAGGAAGGCTGCTATGTCCGCATACTCTTCCAGGCCTGCCAGCTCTTCTTCCGTTATTTTGTCTTCTGGCATGCTTCCCATGGATATGAGCTTCTCGAAAATGTTTCTAATAAAAGACTCCACTGTTACAATAGTGTCTTCTGGCTGCTGGGATGAAACCCCCCTTTCCCCCGCGTCTATAGACACGCGCGCACCAGAAGGCACGACCAGATACCTTCGCAGGTCTTCGGGCTTGTTCAGCCTGCACTTTATTCTGACCCCCTTCTCAGAAAGATGCATTTCGTCTATTTGCTTGTTTCGGAACGGGCACTCGGAGCACGTAAATGTGCTTATTAGTGAGTCCGAAAAAAACATGTCCGGAACAATCAGCAGCCGAAGCACGCCAGCACCCCCGCACGATATGCACGGGTGGGGAACATCTGCAGGCTGGTTTGGGGCTAGGTCAACAGAAGTGCCTTCTGGATCAGTTTTAATCGTATTTGTGTCAGACATAAAAAAAATACTTGTTCTTGTATTTATGAAAACAAAGCTAGCTGTGAGCAACCTAGAAACAGTGGTGTATAAGGAGCTCCTTGTGTACAGTGAAAAGCCCCTGACCCTTTTGATTTCTGGAGGGTCTATACTCAGAATACTGGAATGCGCCACTATTAGCCAGCTGGACAAGAAAGAGTGGACCGTTTTCTTCGCAGACGAGCGTCTTGTTCCGCTTGCAGACCCTCTCAGCAACTACAAGGACGCTGAAAGGTTCCTGCAGGGCGTTGGGACTGTGCACCCCTACAATACAGCACTCTCTCGCGAGGAAATGGTTGGCGAGTACAAAGAGCTTCTCCAGAACGCGAAGGTGGATCTGGCCTTTCTGGGGATAGGCGAGGACGGGCACATTGCCTCCATATTCCCGGAGTCGCCGACTATTGACTCAACGGACATTGTGACCGTTATAACGGACTCCCCAAAACCGCCGTCAGAAAGAGTCACAGTAACCCCCAGGCTGCTTACAATGATAAAGCGCATAGTTTTCCTGATCCCCAGGCTCCCAAACGGCCTGATTAAAAACGTGTCTGAGCCGCACTTTTCGATTCTCTCGAGAGTGAACACAGACATAGTAATTGCCAGCATAGACCCCCTTACAGAACCAAGCACAGGATAGACACTCGCCCTGCCTAGGAAAGCCAAAGCTGGCCTGTATTTAGCGCGCACAATCCACAGCAGGCGCGCTAGGACTTAGTAAATTTCCTTGGAAAAAGCATGCAGGATCACATTACAGCATATTCTTTATTTTATACCCTTTCACCCTTTGTTTTGTGGCAGTTGCGCGAATGCCTGCTCGTGCTCTTTCCTGGCCGACTACTTTTTGCGCTTCTTCTCAAGGGCGTCTGCATCCTTCTTGTGCGTTCTCAGCTCTGTTCCGCCCGACTCGTAGAATGACTTGTTCATTTCTTGCTTCACGCTTTCCGGGGCATTTGCATACACCTCCATAAACATGTTCAGAATTGGGTCGTTTGACAGGGTTTCTGCACCTGGCTTCACCTCTTTCGCCCTCTCGAAGGAAAGATGCGGAGTCTCCTGGAGGCTTCCCCACTTCTTGCTCTCGGGCTTTTGCAGGATGATCTCAAGCACTTTGCTGCTTGCTTTGTGCGCACCCACTTCGTACGCGTGGACTATCGATATTCTGTGCGCACTCAAAGAGGTTTCAACTACCAGCGTGCCTCCTTCTTTCTTCACGGATAGTGGAGTTTCGCCTTCACTTAGGAAGACTCGTATAGTGGCGGTGCTTCTGCTCTCGTACCACTCGTAATTCATAACCAGAATTTATGAAAGTGAATTTATTTTTACCCCAGCTTATAATGTCAAGGGAAAGGACAATATTGAAAAACGGAGCCAGGGTGGAATACAACCCAGAGGTTCTATTGGACTATTTAAAAGCACTCGCAACGGGATTAGATTCAACATTCATTAAGATAAACGAGCTGGTTGAGAAGGTTACCATGGGGGTATGTGATGACATGACCACGCACGAGCTAGGGATACTTGTGGCGGAAACAGCAGCTGATATGACAACCAATCATCCGCACTACTCTATGCTCGCGGGAAGAATAGAGGCATCCCTTCTCCAGAAAAGCACGCCAAAAAAGTTTTCAGAGGCAATGAAGCTTCTGTTTAACGCAGTGCTTGCGGGGACAGATGTGAAGACAGAAGTGATATCGCCAGAGATCATGGCCCTCCTGGAAAAGCATGGCGATAGGCTGGACGCTGCAATTGTGAACGAGAGAGACTTTGAGTTCTCATACTTTGGAGTTAAGACTCTGAAGAGGTCCTATCTTCTGAAAGCCAACGGAGCTATAGTGGAGAGGCCGCAGTACATGTGGATGCGTGTGAGCCTGGGGATCCACAGAGAGGACATCGACGCAGCCATACACACGTACGAGCTTATGTCAACAAAGCACTTTATACACGCCACGCCCACGCTGTTTAACAGCGGAACCAGAGCCCCGCAGCTGTCGAGCTGCTTCCTCCTGGCAATGCAGAGCGACTCCATTGAGGGAATATACAACACGCTCAAACAGTGCGCGCTGATTTCGAAGAGCGCAGGCGGAATCGGAGTGAACATCCACAATATAAGGGCCAGCGGATCGTACATTAAGGGCACGTTTGGGCACTCGAATGGAATAGTGCCTATGCTGAGAGTGTTTGACGCCACTTCAAAGTACGTTGACCAGGGCGGAAACAAGCGCCCAGGATCGATCGTTGTGTACTTGGAGCCGTGGCACATGGACGTGTTTGACTTCCTGGACCTGAGAAAGAACACAGGGAAGGAGGAGATGCGAACCAGGAACCTTTTCTTGGGCTTGTGGGTGCCCGACCTGTTCATGAAGAGAGTCGAGGAGGACGGACAGTGGTCGCTTTTCTGCCCAAACATCGCGAAGGGCCTGCACGAAGTGTACGGGGAGGAGTTTGAAGAGCTCTACGCTAAGTACGAGAGCGACCCGGAGATGGAGAAGAAGGTTGTGCCTGCAAGAAAGCTCTGGAAGGCCATTCTCGAAGCAGAGATTGAGACAGGAGTGCCCTACATCCTGTACAAAGACAGCTGCAACAAGAAGAGCAACCAGAAGAACCTGGGGACTATTAAGGGCAGTAACCTGTGCGCAGAAATAGTGGAGTACACAGACCAGAATGAAATCGCCGTCTGCAACCTCGCTTCTCTCGCCCTGCCAACATACCTGGAGAAGGGCGTGTTTAACTTTGGAAAGCTTAAGGAGGTCGCAAAAACAATCACCAGAAACCTAAATAAGGCCATCGATGTTAACAGATACCCGCTGGAAGAGGCAAAGACCTCTAACTTTAAGCACAGGCCTATAGGAATGGGGGTGCAGGGCCTCGCAGACGTATACATACTTATGGGGTATCCGTTTGAAAGCCCAGAGGCAGCAGAGCTGAACAAAAAGATCTTCGAAACCATATACTTCGGAGCCCTTGAGGCGTCTAACGAGCTTGCTAAGGAGTTTGGCCCGTACGAGTCGTACCAGGGAAGCCCAGTCAGCCAGGGAGTTCTGCAGTACGACATGTGGGGCGTGCAGCCGTCTGACATGTGGGACTGGAAGGGCCTTAAGGAGAAGATTGCCGCGCACGGAGTCAGAAACAGCCTGCTTGTGGCTTTGATGCCAACCGCCTCAACCTCGCAGATACTGGGATTCAACGAGTGCTTTGAGGGATTCACAAGCAACATATACACGAGAAGAACACTTTCCGGGGAGTTCCAGATCGTAAACTCGCATCTGGTCAAGGACCTGGCAGACCTGGGTCTGTGGGGGCCCGAGATGAAAAACATCATCATCGAGCACGAGGGATCTATACAGAGCATTCCAAGCATACCTGACAACATAAAACAGCTTTACAAAACTGTTTGGGAAATCAAGCAGAAGGCAGTTATTGATCAGGCCGCCGACAGAGGAGCATATGTTGACCAGAGCCAGTCTATGAACATACACATAGCCACACCCACGTTTGCACAGCTCACAAGCATGCACTTCTACGGATGGAAGAAGGGCTTGAAGACAGGAACTTACTACCTGCGAACAAAGCCTTCCCAGGCTGCGATTAAGTTCACGGTAGACAAGCAGCAGGCCCAGGATTACCTCCAGAAGGAGGCAGCGCCAACGCCAACCAGCTGTCCAATTGACGGAGACTGCCTCAGCTGCGGAAGTTAAATAAATGTCTTACACTATACTGCATACGTTGAAAACCGAGAGCGCGTATTTGGAGGGGCTCTGGCTATTTGGGTGCAGAACGCGCGCTTTTGGCACGAAAATGTTGCATAGAACGGCTTTGTTGGTTTGTCTTTGCAATGGCTGTGTGGTGCGGCTCTGCGTAAAGCCGTCTTCTATGCGCGCAGGAGTTTCGGCAGGATGCTCCGAGCACGCTAGAGGACGCCCGGAGTAAAGCCTATGCGCACACCCGCACTGGGCCAAAGACAAACCAGGGATAGTTGGTTTTCTACAGGTTTGCAAAGTACTTGTTCTTGCGAACGCGCAGCCTTTACTCCATATAGCCTCCAAAAACATTTTTTTGCTCTTGTGGAATATCGAATCTCTATTGCTTTAAAGAGTGATTCTGTAAGTAGGTTGTCGTTTCTGCGCACGCCAAAACACAAACAGACTCGAATGCGACTGCGCTCTAGGGTGCTCGTGTAAAATCCGCCAAGAAGCTCAGCCACGCCCGAAAATCTGCCTGTTTGATCATCTGCTGGATCCTGGGAGGCCACAAGATAGCCGGAATAACCTCGAAACTATCCAGGAACCGATCGCATGCACCTTTCTCTCGCGGCGTGCCAACTCCAAAAATATCAAGTCAAGGCGTAGGGTGCACACCTCCTGGCCCTCCGGCAGAGAGCACATTGTGGATGCACACCCAAAGCCTCCCCGCGAACAAATTATGCATGCGTTCTGTTTATTGGTTGGTCTGGTGTCGCTTCCTATGCGCGGATAAACGGCAATGCAGCATACACAGAAGACTTGGATATAAGTCCTGCTGTGCTCTAGCTGTTTACGTATCTTTTTATCATGACCACTATTAAAACTGAAATGGCAACTGCAGACACATACGGAAACGCTCTGCACGCCATTTTCTTTATGAATACTCTTTTTTTTATGCTGTTATGGATGGCCTCTACTGCCTTTTTCGATGCATCAGCCTGGGCTTCTTCTGTGCTAGCCTCTATTGATATACTGTCGACCAAAGACTCCTCGCTAATGTAGAATCTTTTGGTTTTCAGAAAGTCCTTGCCTATTTCTTTAGGGTCGTTAAATTCTGGTGCGTCCATAGCACTCCTCTCTTTCATGGGTATGTACGTCTCCACCGATGCATCTGCTTCGCTATTTAGCTTTTCTTCTAAGAGTTCTGCTTTTTTCGGGGATGAGGCAATTTCAGCCGAGTCTTCTATTTCAACTTCCCTTGAGCGCAAAACTTCTAGGCCCATTCCCGCAGTGCTTTGCTCTCCGCTTTTTAGGCTGTCAACAGCTGGCCCTTCAGATTCAGAAAGCGCAGACACAACCAGAGCCTGTATGTTCAGTATTACTTGGCTTGGGCCTTTGTGTTGTTTTTCCAGGGTGTTCATGTTTTCAGGCATTGTAATGTTTTCGCTGCTTTTAAAAGTGTTTAGCTTTTCTGCAGACAAAAAATCGCAAGATGAGACTTTCATTTTTTTGAAATCACTTAAAATGGTCTTTGATTGACGTGAAGACACGTTTTTGAAGTCTGATGATAAAAGTGACGCATTTGAGCGGGGAATGCTTGAGTGTGCCAATTCAGTCGAGGGCTTGCTTTTTCTGACGAGGCCTGGGCGTGTGTTCTGGCCTTTCACTAGCTCTATTTCTCCCTGCAGAGGAGACACTTGCAGGACGAACCCGCTCGGAAGAAGCATCTGAATGTGCGTTTGGCTATTTGGGAGCAGCCTTCCTTCTTCGTCTTCTGCACAGTCTATCAGCTCAACGAGATTCTCATCCGCAGCTTTCTTCAGCACTTCCATTATCGCATGCGCATTGGAGGCTTGCCCGCTGCTCTTTGAAAAAGTGGAGAAAACTCCTAGTGCCTCAGAAAGCGCGTGCATTACATGCACGGCACTCGGCGCGCTTTCATCCTTCTCGGGAACAGGCCTCTCCTCGCTGGCCTTGTCCTGGGGGCTCAGCACACTCAGCACCGGAACATTCCATGCGAACCCGCTCTGTGCGCTCCGGGCGGCGTCTTTTTTCTGCTTCAAGAGCCTTTTAGAGGCCAAAGACAGAGCTTTGCACATAAACTCATACTCAACTTCTGACATTCTGGACGCCTTTTTGGTGTAGACAAGCGCAGAGCATACGAGGCCAGGATCTATTCCCATTTTGCGCATTTCCTCGCATACTGTGCGGTATGCTTCTTCTGGGTTGTCCGGGTGCTTGGAAAAAAGCTCTTCCAGCCTTTCTTCTATTTTCTCTATGCTTCCAAACAGCGCACTCATGGCACAGATGGTGGGCGGCGCCTCTGTGGGGTTTTTCGCAACTGCTTTGTCTTTGTCTTCTTTCTGGCATGGCGTGTGCATCTCCCTTATCAGATACCTTAAAAACAGGCTCAGGTTGGACGAATATGCGCCCTGCGTCTCCGACCTGTTGACCATGCCTATAGGCTCGAGTGTGATTCTTTCGCTTAGCAAGTTTGCCATAGACTTCAGAATATTCTCTATTTCCCTCCTTATCGACCTGACCTCTGTGTGGTATAGCCTAGACACTTTGCTCTGTATGTCCTGCAGGAGCTCTTCCTCGCACAGAAAAAATGTGTTTGGGGTGCTTCCCTGGGCAATTGCTTCTGACTGCGTTTGCACCCACACAATTTCAATGCTCTTCTCAAAGTCGAGTTTTTCCTCGTGCTTCTTCCTCTGAGCCATGCAGCTCTTGTGCGTATTTTTTACGTAGTCCTCCCTCGCTTTTTTGACATACTCCAGCATTGTGCGGGTTTTTTCCATCTTGAAGGCCAGCTCCTGCTGCTCCATAGTAAGGCTGTTTGGCTTGCTGCCTCCATCTGCAGACACATCCAAGCCGCTGTGGGCATTCGCATTCTCCGCTAAGTCCAAGCCTGGCCCCGCGCCTATAGCAGACAGTTCGCTGCTGTAGTTGGACTCCAACAGCTCGATGCCTTCTATGATTTTGTTGAAGCTTCCTAGGTCCTGCATGTACATGGGGCTGGAGCTCCCGGGTTTTTGCAGGCTGTTTGAGGAAGCTTCGCCAATTTGTTCCTTCAGCTTGTTGCTGAACTCGTAGCAGATGTTGTAAAGGTTCTCGTACATCAGCCCCTGGGCTATTTCTTGAAGAGATGTCTTTTCTTTTTTGGTCATAAAGCTGCTTGCAGGGCCTTCGACCTCCAGGTGGATGTGCTTCTGTATTTTCGGGTATAGCAGCATAGAAATCTCCATGGGGGAAAATGTGTACGAAATCGCTGGTTTGCATTTTAGAGTTTCTCTGTGCAGGGGCTCAGATTTAAATGAAACCTTTATTTTGAGTTCGGTGTTTTGCATAAAGTGGCAAAAATTATTCCATTTCATGTCTACTCTTTTATCAATTTTATCTTGCTCATGCTTCCAAGCATCAATTTATAGTCTTTTCTACATTAAAATTCTCTGCCCCTCATTATAACCGAGCATGGAAAAATCGATGCAAAGCAGGAGTGCAGGCTTAGGTTTGCTTCATGCAATAGAAGCCCGGCTCTCCAGTAGCATGCCAGCGGAAAGCCTGAAAGTACTATTGTGTGCGCTTGCCTTTATTTGTCCTTGAGTCTGGCAGCTGAACAGCGCACTAGCAGGGCCCTTTAATTTGGAGGTTTTATCATGCGCCAGAGGCTGTGTGTAAATGCATTTCAGACAATTGTAAAAAGCGCATTTATTCATAGTTTGTGTGTGAAGACGCAATAGCATGCACTTCTGTGCACAACCCGAATTCCTACACGCCTTTTTTGAAGCCCCAAATGTATAGAGACTGGGCCAACAGCATATATAGCATGCCTGTGCATACATATGCACTATACCACTTTTTAGAAGTTTTCTCCCCCTTTTCTGTGCTTTCTGTCTGATCGCGGCCGAGCATAGGCATAGACTCTATGGAAAAGCTCTCTTCTTCTGGCTGAATTAGCGCATTTCTCTCCTGCGAGAAGTCGTCTTTCTGCGCGCAGCGGTGGCTTCTATTCCACATGTACCTTTTTATGAAGTCCGGACATCCAATTGAGTAAGTATGGCCGAATGTATTAATGTGGCTGCCTTTTTGCAAAAGTTGCACTCTCTTTTCACCCACAAACACATTCAACATAATGCCTGCAGGAAGTGCTATTTGGAAACGCAGCCCTATGCGCACTTGGTTGGTGCCCGCGTTGAAACCAATCGGATATATATCATATATCATAACGCGCTTTTGGAGCATACATTTTATCTTGTTAGATAGCTCGGTATTCTTTTCTTGCACCTTGGGGTCCCTGGAATTCTCAAACAATGCAATTTCAACCAGCATGTCCAGCACACTGTGCATCTCCACGCCATTGTGCATATTTTTAAACCATTCTAGCTGCGGAGGCATGCAACTATCATCCTCCACGCCATTTTCCTCTACTTCCTTGTTTTTTTGTATGGGGTTAATCCACCCTGCCTCGATGGAGTTTTCGAGGCTGCCTGGGTCTTTTTTGCAAGCCTCTGTATTTTTCTTTTCGAAAACCAGACCCTTTTTGTGACACTCGCTCATAATGGCATTGAATGCCGCGAACAGTGGAAGCTCTATGGTGCACGAAAAGCACCTTTGCATCTGCTGGGTGGGTCTGCCATCTGCCCAACAAAGTGCAAGGTGTGCCAAATACGGGTCAATGTTGAGTTCCCGCAGCTTCTGGTTTATAAGCGGAAACATCGAAGCCGCACTGCCCTTTTTATCTATAAAAAGCTGGTTTGTCTTGCTTACAATCAGATGCATATTTTCAAATAGCATCATAGAAGTGTATGTGTGCATGCACATGCCTCTGTGCTCTTCCGGAACCTCTTGGTACAGCACTTTTGTGATGTGCTTCCCTTCGATCAGGTACCTCAGATACGAGCTGGTGGTTGGAAGAGATGCACCCGCCCCGTTTTCTTCTCCCACCGCCATGTAATGAACCTCAAAGTGCATCCGCGTTCTCATGGAGAATGCGACCGTTTCCAGGCACTCTACCCTCTCATCGTCAGAGACATATCCCTTGAAGAAAAATGCGGAATTTAGCGCATCCTGGACACCTTTTAGAAGGTCGTCTTTGAAAAGAATCAGAGTCTTCTCTGCAGAGGGCGTGTTTTTCAGCCTCTCGCCCGCCTCCTCCAAGTTCTCGGCATATGCAATTCTGCAGCCTTTCCCCATGGCATGCCCCTCGCTGGTAATTTTCTCCACGTGCTCCATGCTTTCCTTGTGCTTGCGGTTGAAAAATTGGCCTGCGCCGTTCATGGCCTTATATATGACGTTGAACGCCTGTGCTTTTTTTGTGCACTCGGCTTTCTCCTCGTATGAGCTATGGCTGGGCGAGTTCATCTTTTCATTACATTGGTTGTTCTTCCAGTTAACCAGATTCAGCAGGTCTTTAATGTTCTTATCTTCCGCCCTATACATAGACAAATCCCTTCTATACTCTGAATCTTGCCACGCATTCTTAAGCCTGCGCTTGGCATGCGTTTTCTTAAGAGTATTGCTGAACTTTTGGCACTCCCTGCGAAGATTTATGTATATGCACACCTCTGCTATTTCTTGCACGGTTTTTTCAAGGTTTTTTTCAACTCCGCTGGGCATGCTCACTTCTATATGCTTCTTAAGCACATTAAAAGTTGAAATTGAAATTTCTTCTATGGGAAAAGCAAATGAGCTATCGCAAATATATCTGTTTAGTGCACTTTCATCGAGTGGAGACATATCTACTATAATTTTTGTTTTTTGGCTTTCTTCCATGGGATTTTCAAAAACATTTCTATTTATGCCCATTTATCTGCAAAAATCAGTTGAAAAAGCACTATCTGGTGTTTTTCTGATCTCTTCAATTTACTTTACTTAAATTTCCCATTGGGCGTGCCAGAAGGCTGAATTTTATCCATTATTCGCCCGTGTGGCTTTGCCCGAACTCCATGCGGGCTCTCTGGGCAGCACAAGCAGTTGCCTGCCCAGTGCGTGAGAAAGGCAAGGCTGTGCTGTAAAAAGAGTAGCTGGCATCCCCAGGCCCTCACACGAATTACACAAATCTGCTGTTTATTCATTCACTCGTCTTTTCCAGCGCTTCAATTGCCTCCTGGTTCTTGCTGTACGCAGCTGTCGCTATTTCCAGCATTTCCTCCGATATTTTAGTCAGAGAATGTCCGGGCCCGTTGTACGTACTGCAGTTGCTGTTCATAAGCTGCATGTCTTTAATAAATGCGCTGTACGTTCTGTAGTCGCCGGATCTTGCCTTTGTCTTCATTGTGGACAAATCAATTGGATTTGGAATGAAGCTCAAGTAATTCGGGAACTTCTTCAGAGAGACCGGCCGGTGGAAGGCTATGGAAAAGGGAACAGCAAAAAGCTCCTTTAAAACGCCCTGTATAATCTCGCTCAGAAGCAGCCGCGGGCTTTTTCTCTTTTCTTTTTTCTCTGCAGGCTTTCCTTGGTAGTTCTTGCACGACTTGTTTGTTTTCATGTGCCCTATCTGCCCGCAAGACCCGCACCGCAGAGAAGTCCGCGTGTCCTCTTTTGACTGCTTCTTCCTGGCTTTCATGTATGCCTCAATAATCCGCGAGTCCGTGACTACCTCGGTCTCCTGCGTCTTTTTCTCCCCCCTTACAACAGTTCTTGTGATTGTCAGTATCTTATACGGCTTTGCCTCGGGAACGACTTTCTTGACCTTCTCCACGTGCTCCACCTTCTCGTACGCTGGGGGCTCGGGGGGGTTGGTGTTTCTAAGCGCGTGCATCTGCATGTCCCAGATCTTCTTTATTTCGTCCTTGTATCCCTGCATCTGCTCCACCGTGGTTTTTTTCTCGCCCTCGTCTTCTGTCTCCTTTTCCTTTCTCTTGGCTCTTACGAAGCTGAAGCCTTCGCCTATTCCCGTGGGGTCGCCTGACCCCGAAATCTCCAGAATCCCCTTTCCAGCGGTTGCATTCACGAAGTTTCTGGTGCAGTTCCACACAGTCTGCTTCAGCTCTTCCTCTTCTCCGGCCTCCTCCTCCGCCGACGCCAGCACAATTCCTGCGTCCTTCAGCCGTCTCTCCTCCGCCAGCATGCTCTCGTACTGGCAGACCTTTTCCGGCGTCACAAGCCTCCGCAGATCCTCCTCGCTCAGAAGGGACGCAGACGGCTTCAAAACCCACAAGTTGTCCTTTCCCTTCTTTATGCACTCAGAGTACTCTTTCAGCCACTTCCTCTTGCTTCCCTCGCTGAAGTGCGGGAACATCTCGTCCAGCTGGTATATAAACATTTTTCTCTCTTTGTTTCCCTTCTCATAGAAAAGCCTGTACGCAGCCACTTTCATTCTGTTTTTGCAAAACACGTTGTGCCTTCTCGAGTGCGGGCTGAAGGCTTCGTCCAAAGGAAGCGTCTGCCCCACGCACCCGACACTGTCGATTGGCCGGATGTAATACGCCGGCTTCTCTCCCTTTGTCCGGATAGCCACCAGGTCCTTGCTCTTGTGGAACACAATAGGCGCCTTGTACAAGTTGTTCACGATTCCGGATATGCTCTCCCCCGGCTGGACGTCTCCTATGAATAAAAACGGAGACGGATCCTTGGGCTCTAAAACAGTCATTCCTCCCACATCAGGCTCGTGCGTTGGCGTGTCCTTGGACGTGCTTTTCCGGTAGAACGTGGTTATAATGCTGGCCATTCCCGTCTTGATGATCAACGGAGGAATTTCCTCCGAGTATTCAAGAAGCACAAAGTCGGCAGTGTCCCGGAGCGTCAGCTCTTTCTTCTTCTTGAGAATGGAAGACGGCTTGGCAACGCTTTCTATCAAAGGAACGAACTTGATCTCTGTTCCCGGGGCCATGTGCAGCGGCGGCCTGTGGAAGAACCTCAGCTCCTCCTTGCTCAGGTACGTCTTGTACAGCTCTGGTGCCAGCTTCAGGGCCGGTATTGAGTGCTGCACGCCCTGTATTCCCAGCGCGCTTTTAAGCGTCTCGTTTGATTCTATGTAGTTCTTGTCCCCGGATATGTTGTACTTCCCTGCAAGCAGCCTCAAATGGTGTCTTTTCTTTTTGGGTTTTTTCTCTTTTGAAACCTCCTTGTCCACTATGTCGAAAAGAAGATTCCGGTCGTTCGCATCGATTACCAAATGCGTGTCCAGCTTCTGCATGTTCACTGTTGAGTCGTCGTATATCACTCTCTGCTCCCACTGCATGATGTCGTAGTTGTGGTCCAGCAGGAGCTTGCCCTCTGCCTCTCTGTCCTCCTTTATGTTGTCAATGTTCTTCTCCCAGGGGACAACATCAAATGTATACACCGTGTCTTCGGAGGTCTCCTTAACAGGCACAACCTCAAAGTGGCAAGGGGCAGGCGGCTCTTTTACTCCGTCTGCCTCCAAAGCGGTTTTCTTTATCTTCAATTCCAGATCCTTCCTTCGTATGTGCCTCCGAAACGCCACGCTGTGCGAGTGCATGGTCTCTTTGTCGTCCTGCTTTCTTCCTGCAGTGCAACTTGCAAATTTCTCTATTTCATCGACCTCCTTGACTTCTTCTTTTCTGATTTTTCTGGGTTTGTACCGCCTGAGCTTATACTCATACGGCAGCGCAGGCGTTGTCTGAGCAAACGAGTGTTTTGCATGTTTCATAAAAAAATACTCTGTTTCAGAGTATTAGTAAAGTGAAAATATTTATAAAACACAATGAAGTACAAAGAAAGTGGCCAGCATATTAGAAGGATACTAAATGACCTGGCAGAAATGAGCAACGACACAAGTGCTTGCTTTAGTGCAGGGCCTGTGGACTCTGATAATCTACTCTCTTGGAAAGCCACTATCTTTGGGCCAGAGGGGACTCCGTACGAAGGAGGCTCTTTTGAGTTTGATATTGTGTTTCCGCTGAACTACCCGTACGCACCCCCCAAGGTCCGGGTGTGCACGAAGATATTTCACTGCAACATAAAAGACACGTATATCTGCCTGGACATCATAGGGAAAGAGTGGTCTTCGGCGCTGACTATATCAAAGGTCCTTCTTTCAATAACTTCTTTGCTGGCAGATCCGAATCCGTCGGATCCTTTGGACACAAATATTGCAAAGCTTTATATAGAAAACCGGGCTGAGTACATGAGAATAGCCCGGGAGTGGACACAGAAGTATGCTATGCTATAGGTATATTAAATAAAGCAAGATACATCTGCATGCAAGTGCTCTTTAGTGCGCTCTGGCAGGACACTTTGCACTTCTTGCGGAATTGCAGGAAATCCTGCGGTTGGAGCTCCCTGGCCTCCGAAAAAGGGGCAGCGTCTGGGCCGCACTGCGCCTCGGAAATGGCGTGTGTGCGCTGTAAGTCTGAAAATGTCTAGCTTAGAGTGGCAGTTTTTTGCTAATTACTTCTTCTAATTGCTTGTAATAAAGGGATGTCTATGTGATTTGGCTTTCTATGGGCTTTTGGCACGCGCTGGATTGGCTGCTGCGTTTGCATGCGGCAGAGTCTTTCGTTCAGGACATGCAGCCTGTCCTTCGGGCAGGATCCCCTGGTGGAATATGCAGGGCGGGTGCATACGTCACTTTTTGGGCAACTCCCGGCTTTCCGCGTGTGCTCTGCACTTCCCCGTGAAAATTGAAGTCTAAATTTTAAAATGTACACATTTGCACAAAAAGTATACGGATTTTATTCAACACCAGGAGCGCGCATGCACCCGAATAGAAGATTAGTGGCAAGCAAGGGCAAAGCATACACTGCTTTTTCTTAAACACCCAAAGACACAGGAAAAGCCTGGCGAGCATGCAGGCATGTGCGCGAAAGGGAGGGCATACACAGAGTAAACTCGGATTATTTATTCCCCATGTTCATGTTTTCCAGATACTGCCGGAGCATGTCTCGATTTTTCTGCTGCTGCAGTATCTTTGGAGATATCTCCTGCGACTCTTTCCAGAGTCTGCTGCACTCTCTATACGACTCAACGTCTATGATTGTGTTGTACAGCGTAGATATTGAGAGAATCAGCAGCTCCGTTTTGGTTTTTATTTGGAAGGCTTCTCGCACTTCTCGGTGGATATCTTTTTCCCTATCGTCAACTGTGATTTTAGAAAGTGCCAGAATTTCCTCTGTTAGCGTCAGAATGTCCTCCAAGCAGGCTATTCCCTCCTGTCTTTTCTTGAGCATAAAAATAAAATGTGAAACACGTTTCGGGTTGTGGGTCTTATACTGCGCCAAAGAGCAAAGCATGCGCCCAGAATGGAAGAATAGGTCTTTGGACCCAGCGATTAGACTGCCCGAGGACGTCATAATATACGGGTGTGGGGTTGTCGTGTACTTTGTGCTGCACTACATAGTCAAGCAAGTGCTGGCTGCGCAGCTGATAAAGCGGGTTGCAAAAGACCCCAAGAAGGTAGACGAAAGAAAGTTCACTCGGGCCCTGTGGAAGGCGTTTTGCTTTGGAGGGCTGAGCCTGTGCGGCGCCATCTGTCTGTATGGAGAGTCGTGGATGCTCACGCCCCTGGGAATAACTCTGGAGTGGCCCAACAACGAGACGCCCTCCAAGGTCAACATATACTATGTAATCGAAACTGTCTATTACACAGGGAGCTTCATCACAATGTTCCTGGAGGAAAAACAGTCTGACTTTTATCTGATGATTTGGCACCACTTTGCCACGCTGGTTCTGGTCGGGTTTTCGTACAGGTACAACTTCCTTCGCTATGGAGTGTTTATTATGTTCCTGCACGACATTTCAGATCCCTGGATGGACTCGGCCAAAATAGCTGTGTATTTAGGCCACCAAACGCTTGGAAACATCATGTTCATTATATTTGCGTTCATGTTTATCATTCCTCGCATCTTTGTGTACTTGGTGATGATTCTGATACCGGGATACGGATTCCTCTGGGAGTTTGGAAGTAAGCTGCTCGTCCCTATTTGGGGGCTGCTTCTGGCAGTGTTCGTGCTGAACGCATACTGGTCCGTGCTCATCGTTAGAATGGCGCTGGAGTTCATTAAGAAGGGCCGGGTAGAAAAAGACATTCGAGACATTGCGCCAAGCAAGAAGGCAGTGGCCGGCAAGAAAGAGGCGAAGGCCGCGAAGAAGGCGGTGAAGAAGGCCGAGCAGAAGGCAAAGAAAGTGAAGTAGGTTTTATAGGAGTGCACGCAAAATATTCAGTGTAAATACGCAGGCGAGCGCAGCACAGAAAAGCATAAATATTTTAATAAAGCCAAATCAATAATGCACGCTTTCTTTCATTTGGGCGTGCCATATGCGCTGTTTTTTTGGCATATGCGCCCATTTCTTCTATTTGCAGCGTAATTAAATGGCCAATGAAGGTTTTAAACTTTTTGTTTCCTCAAATTGCAAACAAATGTCACTTATACGAGGACTCTGTCTTACTGCCCTCACAGGCGCTGTTGTTGCACAGCAGATTTTGAAAAAAGAAGACGAGAGGAAATACATCCGGAAATACAACAAAAAGGTCCCGCTTAGCTGGATGCCTGAAAGCAGGGGCGAAACCATAAAGAAAGCCCAAGAGCAGAAGTACGACATGGTCATAATAGGCGGAGGCAGTGCCGGTGCTGGGTGCCTGCTGGACGCAGCAACCCGTGGGTATTCTGTCCTGCTGCTGGAAAGAGGAGACTTCTCGAGCGGAACCAGCTCAAAAAGCACCAAGCTAATCCACGGCGGGATTAGATACTTGGAAAAAGCGATTAAAGAGCTGGACTACAGACAGCTTTCCTTGGTGGTGGAAGGCCTGCGAGAAAGAAGGTCTTTTTTGAACCTGGCCCCATATCTGACCAGAGAAGTTGGCATACTTCTGCCAATTCGGCACAAAGTCACAGTTCCGTACTTTTGGCTGGGCACAAAAGTGTACGACTGGCTGTCTGGGGGGCTGGGCATACAGAAAAGCTACTTCATAAACAAAAACCAGGTGAAAAGGGCAGTCCCCGCAATTGACTACAGAAAGATAGCGGGCGGGATGGTGTACTTTGACGGGCAAATGGACGACTCAAGAGTTAACACCATGCTGGTAGAGACCGGCGTGTACTATGGCGGGCATGCCCTAAACTATGCAGAAGTTGCAGAGCTTACGAAAGAAAACGGAAAAATAGTTGGCCTCTCCTTCAAGGACAGAGAAACCGGAAAAGTGCATGCAGTCCGGTGCTCAGGGGTCATAAATGCGACTGGCCCGTACAGCGACGGCATCAGGCTGCTGGACAACCCGCAGGCAAAACGGATTATAGCGCCCAGTGCTGGAATACACTTGGTGGTGCCCAAAAGCTACACCGGCAAGTTTGGAATGCTGAACCCAAACACAAAAAACGGGAGCGTGCTGTTTCTAATCCCGTGGCATGGGTTTTCCATTCTGGGGACCACGGACAGTTCAGTGCGGGGTCTTAAGACGCCTCTTGCAACAGAGTCCGATGTAAAGTATCTTGTCGGGGAAATGGGCGAGTTTGTGGACAGAAGCCTTGTTCCAAAGGCAAAAAATATTCTAAGCGCGTGGGGAGGCATCCGGCCTCTCGCCATGGACCCGTCTGCAGGGAAGGACAGCACATGCATTGTGAGGTCGCACCTAATCGAGCAGTCTGAGTCCGGCCTGGTCACAATAGCAGGCGGAAAGTGGACAAGCTACAGAGAAATGGCGGAGGAAACCGTCACTGAAGCTGCAAAAATATTTTCCTTGCCGGGGAGAGAGTGTGTCACAAAGTACGTTCGCGTCATAGGCAGCCACGGGTACACCCGAAACCTCTCAACTGAAATTGAGAAGGAGTTTGGGCTTCCGCAAGACGTAGCTGCCCATCTGGTGTCCACATACGGGGACAGAGCCAGAAAAGTGTGCCTGTACGCAAACGGAGACTACAGAAAGATAGACCCCAAACACCCGTATCTTATGGCTGAAATACCATACACAATAGACCACGAGCACGTCCGGAAAATATCCGACTACATTGGAAGAAGAAGCATGTTTGCATACTTCAACGTAAGGCACGCGCACGCCTCTGTTATGGGCATTTCCAAAGAGTTTGCAAGCTATATGAAGTGGACAAGCCCCCAGAAGGCTTCTGCCGAGAAAGAGGCATACGAGTATTTCGACACAATGGGGCACGCTCTTCTTATGCGCATGGAGCAGAAGGAGAAAAAAGTCGAAGACTTTCAAGAAAAACTGAAGGGAATTTGCACAAAGTCTGGGTGCGCACACTCTCCTATGCAGGCCCTGGTTGAAAAAACGTTCGGAAAGTCGGCCCTTCGCATGATGAACTTTGGCCGCTCTAGAAAATACATTTCCATGTATGATGTAGTAAAAACAGTGAAAGCCCATGAAGAAATGCTGTAACACAGAAGAAAAACGGCCGCATGCCAAACAGACAGGCCTAATTAGTGCATTTTTGCTGCTGAGGCTGGCTAGCTGCATAGGCTAAAAATAAACAGGAAAAGAGTTTTTTTGCATGCTTTAACTAAAAGACCCTGAAAAACCCTGGCTGAAAACTGCAGAAAAGGCCCTGAAAAACCGATTTTATATGTCTTTTATTTTTAGCAATTTAAATTTACATGGACACCCAAGAGTACATAAACGCATATATGGAAGGAATGGCGGATGGAAGATTCGCCATGGCAGATAATTTTAGCATGCAGCCTAAAAATCTGGAGCTTCTTTCTCTTCTGGGGCTTATAGTATTGTTTCCGGTTTTGCTCATCCTGGGAAAGTTTGGTTATGATTTTTATGTAAGAAGGCACCGCAAGAGATATATCAGCCTGCAGGACTTTAACAGGGTCGAAGACAGCTGCCTGAAGGAGGAAGAAGAGGCCAGCGACGAAGGGGTGTACTCGTCCAGGACCATTTACATAGGGCCTAGGCCTATGAATAGAATGAGAATTCGGGGAGATAATACCAAGTCGAGAAAGTACATGTGGGGTGTGATCGCCTATTTTGTGATTGGACTTGCATTCTTGGTGGGGTATTTGCTAATGATTTTTTTCGTGTACAAGAGGTACTACAACAGCTCAAATGCAAGCATGCACCAGGAGCTGGACGCCTTGCTGCAGAAGAAGGCGCTGGAGCACGGGGGAGTTATTCTCGAAGAAGAAACGCTTGGCAGATCCTCCAGGAGTGTTTCTGATGAATTCCAGACCCTACAGCTAGGAAAGTACTCTCTCGAGTACAAAAACGTTGTCCTGACAAAGAAAGGGCTGTTTAAGATCATGAACAGAGGTACAGGGCTGCATGCGCCGCTAGAAACAAGCTATGAAATTCTGAAGATCTTAGCAGCGAAGCTCCAAAGCAAAGAGTTCAGCGAGCTCATCAAGTCGCACCCGCTATACAAGCGCTAGTGAGTGGGGACTCAGAGACCCAACGCCTAATTCAGGCTTGGGCATGGGATGTGAATTGCAGATGCTGCAATTCCATGGACTGAAGTAGCTCCGGCCCTTGCTTGACCACAATTATACAGCTGCAAATTGTTTGCCAGCAACAGAAAAGCCCGAATATTGAGGGCTTGCATAGCTTAATATTTTTTTGCTATGTACAAACAATAAATATTTGGATTACTCTAACGTAGTTAGAAGGCATCCTACAGTCACATGCACAAAGGGCGAAACAAAGCCTGTGCATGACAGAGAGCACAGTTGCAGCTGGTGCCAGAGGCCGGCAGAGAGAAAAGATGCGGCGGAAAGAGATGGAGACGGCCCAGCAGAAAAGCCAGCAGGAAAGACCGTGTCTTGCTGGCTACATCGGAAAAGTGTTTAGAGCATAGTCTTTATTCATTGCACACCAGCAGATGGTTCACCATTTCCTTGGCGTATATTATTACTGACGCAGTGGGGACAATTAGGCACAGGGACGTAATGCAGCTCACCGCGCCCTGGAAGTCTTTTTTCACGTTCCTTTCAAACTGTCCGCCGCACGCACACCTTTTCTCGATCATGCCAGAGCAAGGCTTTTTGCATCTGCTACATTTTCTTTCCATTTTTATCACTCTTTTTGCAACCCTGTACATTTCCTGTATGAGGCGCGCCTCCATCACTGCGCGCGAGAACGGAGCGAAGCACTTTCGGCACTTGTGCGCGATTTTCTGGCTGTTTTGTATCAAGCAGGCAAAGATATGCTCTGTCTCCGCGAAGCTCAAAGGCTTTACCAGCGAAGAGTGCATGGCGGTTGTTGCCGAGCACGCGCATTCCATGGACAGAGTAACAAACTCGCCAAACTCCCGGGAAAGCTCCTCCGAGAAGGGGCTGAGATGCACAATCGCAGAAGCCTTTCTAGAGAAGTGCGGCTCCCTGTACTTTAGCCCGTGTATCTTAATAAGCAGCCTAGCAAGCAAAACCCCGCTTTGGCTCTCTTTCATGTACGCGTCTTTAATGCACTCGAGCGCCGAAAGGTCGTCGTTGCTCAGAAGCGAGTCTATGACTCCTGCAGGTATAGGATGCATAAACTCGTACTGTACCTTGCCAGACAGGTACTTTTTATGGTAATTTGCTTGATCTATTATTAGTATTCTTCTGTACCACTGCGAAAAGTGGATTCGCAGCAGAGACCCGTATGCCAGCGCCCCCACCACAGAAACCACGCTGTCCATCTGCACCTGTGCCATTTGCTGGGTTGCCTGCCCTGTGTAAACAATAAGGTCTTCGCAGTCTGCAAGAACAACATCGCTGCCCGCCCGGTTTATGGCTGCCACCACGCCAGAGACAAACTTAATCTGCAGAAGACCCACCCTGGCGGAAACAGCCTCGGTTATTGTTGTGCTTTTTGCTGATGATCTAATCCAAAAGGGGAACCTGTTTGCGAGCTCGAGCGCGCCCTTCTGCTTTTTGATGCACCCGTACACCACGCTCTTCGCAAGCGCCTGCAACGCCTCCATTTCCACGCCCTGCTTGAAAGACGATCTTTCTTCTTTTGTGAGCGTGTCTGCCTCAATAATGCTCAGCAAAACTGTGCCAGACAGAGAGACGCCCACAGAAATGCCCTCGTACACGCCCTCCTTGTAGAACTCTTTTTTGAACGGATTTTCGTCGTCTGTGCCCAGCGTGTAGTGGGCGCGGGCTGCACTCTGCGAGTCGTTCCATCCTATGATGTTCTTTGCGCTTCTTTCTTTGTAGTGAAGGTAGTCCAAAACCAAACTGCCCTGCGCAAGGTCCCCCGGGAGTATTGGCGTGTTAGAGTACTCTGCTATATCCACCAGGCTCTGCGCAGCCTTTGACGCCCTGCAAAGCGTGTCCAAAAGCAGGCCCTTGGCCACTTCTTTTCCCTGGATGGTTTTCACGGAGGGAACGTCCAGCGGAATGTGGAGATGCTTTGTTTTCAGCGGGCCCCCAGGAAGCGACTTTGTGAAGAAAACAGCACCAGCAGGCTTTATCTCCAGCTCACTGAGCAGGCTCGCATACGCATCATTCTCAAAGATCTGAACGCCTTCAGTGTCTCGCCCAAACTTTTCCGGCACTTCCGCGCCCGCATACTCCGAGCTGCAAAACAGCGAGTACGTGCTTTTTCCTTCGGCAGTGCACGCTGCCACCACATACACCGGAACTTTTCTGAACCGGGCTGCCTCCAGCACGCGAATCTCCTGCGGGATGTCGAGCTCGTGTATGCTTTTTACTTCCGGGCTCTCAAAAAGCCCCGTGTACTTGTGGAACTTGGACTTAAACTCCACGGGGTCTATTTCTATCCGCACGTACTCTCTCTCCCCCGAAACGCCAACTGCGTGCTTAAACACCCTTTCAGTTTTCATAGAGGCTGCAGCAGTCTGGTTTGTGCGCAAAATAGCTTCTAAAAGCTCCGCGCTGGTTTGCAGATAGAAAATCTTCTTTATCTTTTTCTCCTGCTCAACAAACTTGCCGTCGCATAAATAGACTGCTGTAAAGGCGCTCTCAGAAATCCGAGAGACGTATACTGCAGACTCGCTCTCTCTTTTCGCTCTTTGTGCTTTTCCCTCCTTCTGTGCGTCTGCCTTTTCTGCGGCTGCCTCCTTCTTCTTCACCTGCAAGTACTCCAGCAGTTTCTGCGCTGCAGGCGTTCTTGGCGCGGGTGCAGACTCCTTTTTGGCCTGGTCTGGCTGGGCGTGCGCCTGAATTTGCGGGCTTGCAGCTTCTTTTTCCTCCGCTGTGGTTTTTGTGAGGAACTCGATGATCTTTCTTCTGCTCACAGTCCACTGCGGCGGCTGGATGCGCTTCACAGGATTGCTTATCCCCTGCAGCACAGCAGGCACTATAATAATTCTCGCTATGATGTTGGAGAGTCTTTCCAAGTAGTAGCCCCAGTCGACGATTTCTCGGATGTCCTCCGGCACAGTTCTAAGACACAGCCACTTTCGCAGATATTTGTCCTTCAGCTCCTTTGACGCGTAGAAAACAGACTGCGGCACGGACCGCGACGTTACAGGCTCGTTTTCTGGGTACTTTGTGATGATGAAGGCGCACGACATCCCCTTTGCCACCACGTTTTGCCCCAGAAGCTCGGTAAGCCTTTCTGCAGCAGTGAGACACGTGGACTTTGCAACGGAGTACTCTTCCGCGCTTTTTGCCATGTTTCGGGTTTCACCAAAGTACGTGAAAATTTCGTCCTGTGCAAGTGCCTCCGCCTTTGTTTCGATGATGTCTATCCAGTAGTCGGCGCACCCAGCCAGTGCGCTGTAGCACTCCTCAAGAGTTTTCCCGGCCAGCATCATATTGAACATTTCCTCCTGGAACGCCTTGATGAACATAAGCTCTCCCCTTCGCTTGAACTCAAATCCCTTCAGCTCGGATATTTTCTCCTTGTTGTTTATGACAATGTACCGCTTCTTGATGCTTTCTCCCTCTTTTGTGGACCCAGGCAAAAACATGGCTCTGTAGGGCCCGTCTATTTCAAACTGTATGGAGTTCTCAGACCTGACCAAATACTTGCCCGTGCTGTCTTTCTCCTGGTACTGGTCGTTGCTGAATGCCTCCAAAAGCATGTGGTTCAGAAGAGAGCATATGTACGAGAACCCGACCTCGCCGCTCTCTGTCTGCAGCGTGTAGTTCAGCGGAAACATTTCCGGCAAAAGTGCCCAAATTCCGTCGGTGTCCAGCTCCAGCGTTATTCCAAAAGCGTCTATGACTTTTTTTGTTTTCTGGATAATTGAGCTTCCGGTTTGGCAAACAACCGCCGCCATCTCCATGGAGTGCCACCTTGCGCCCTTCTTCATTACATATCCGTAGAAAGAGTTCAGCACACACTTGTGGGCAATTTGCAGCGAGTCGTACACCCCTGCCTTTTTGGCCCACTCTGCAGGCGACTCTCCGCTTCTATGGTGGGGCTCGCTCTCGGCTGCCTTAGCCTGGGCCTTGGCCGCCTTTGCAAGCTTTTTGTACTCGTTTCTTCTGTCTCGGAACTTGCGCACTGCATTCACGTAGAACGGGTTTTCTCTTTGGCATGTGATGCTCTGCTTTTCCTCAATGATGACCTCTCTGGTTTTTTTGCTGTTCTTTCTGGCGTACTCTATGAGGCCTTCTCTCAGGTAGTGCTCGTACGTTATAAACTGCTCCCGCTTTCCCTTCTCCTTCGGCTTCCCCTCAGCCTGCGCGGCAGCTCTCTCCCGGTAATACCGCTCGGACGCCCTCTTAGAGAGGACTGCGACTGTTTTCTCGTCCACGGGGTACACCTCTGCCCGCGCCTTCCACTGCAGCTTTCTCTGGCATATGCTTCTCTGGTCCAAGTACACGCACTGCCCGCATCTTTTCTCGTTTGTGATTGCTGACGGCTGCAGCCGGTTTGTGAGGATGATATTCGGGTACATGGCGCCCACATCCAGGTGGTATATGTGCGGCTTTAGCTTTGCCTTTTCCAGCTCTTTAAGGCCCTCGAGCTTTTCAACTATGTTCTGCACCACCTCCTGCTTGTTCTTGCACGGCCTTCCCTTCAGCTCTAAGTCTACAATTGTCTCTACATTGCGCACCATGTTCTCGATGCCCTTCCTATCAAAGGAAAACTCGTACTCAAAGTCCGACCGGTAGATTCCCGACTTCAGGCACTCCACGTGCCCGCCCACGTACGAAAGAGACTCCGCCATCCGCCCGTTGTAGTTGTGGAGCAGCTGCGCCTTCTTCTTGGGGGGTATCAGAACAGAGCACCCGCGCGCCTCTTTGACGAGAAGGGTCTCGCAAAGTGTTCCCGACCCTTTTCTAAGCACGTCATCGGGCGGTAAGGGAATAAGCGACGCCAGCGAGAATATAAAAGGATGCACGTACTTCAGATAAAGAAAGTGCGTGGCAATTGCGTCCGACACGGAATATGACGCCATCAGCTTGGGCTTTGTCTCTGCAAACAAAACCATGTTTTCCGGGTCTATTTCATCCGGGTGGTATCCCAGCTTTGCTTTGGTTACGCTTTTCAGGCCCTGGCTGCCGGCAGGAAGATAGCTGTCTCTCTTTACCCACTTGTAGCAGTCCATGTGCAGGATGTAATCGCACACGTATTCGTCCTTCCCGTTGTTTTTAAACCCCAGCGACACATTCAAGTTTATGCCGTGGTGTGCCAGCCTCGCCTCAACAAACGGCCAGTCAAAAAAGTCTCCGTTGTATGTGGTTATTATGTGCGGCTTGTACGTGTGCAGCAGCTCCATAAACTTGTTCAGCATGTCCTGCTCGTTTTTCTCGTTGAAAATGTCGAAGTCTCCCCCAATGTCTTCCGTTGGCCGAAACTCAAAAGGCTGTATGTCTTCGCTGACTATCTCTCTGTTTATCAGCAGCCATCCCTCCACCGTGCTCATAATGGATATCATCATTATTCGGTCTTTGTCCGCGCTCGGAAACTTTAGCGGATCTTTTGTGGTTTCAATGTCGAACGAAAATATCCGCAAGTCTGGGGGGATAACCTTCTCCATTTCCGTGATTTTGTACTCGCCGCTGCACTCGATCCTGTACCACCTCCCTGCATTTATGCCCAGCGCCACGGACATTTGCACCACTGTTGAAATATCGTACTCGTGCACGCCAACTATGGCCTCCTGCGGGTCTGCTTCCACGCACTGCCTCTTCTCCTTTACAAAAAGAAGCGTTGCAGCCTTTTCTTTTTTCTGCGCTTTGTTTCTCCGGGAAATCTCCTCCAACTCCTTCCGAATAAGGGCCGCATCCTGCTCCGAGTATATGCTAACTTCCAGGTACTCGCACCCATCCGTTGCCAGATGGTTGTCCTTCTGCAAGTCCACTCTTTTCACAACATCCACAGACTTTATGCTGTTTGGGTACTTTCCCACTAGATACTCTTCAACACTGGTCAGTGAGGTCTCGCCCACCTCTACCAGAAGCCTGGAAGAGAAAGGAACTTCTATCCGAAAGTTTTTGTTTTCGCTATCTACAAAGTACATAATCCCGTGTGTCATAACCCGGCCACTCTCTGCACACGTCTTGTTTTCCATGTGGTAGTTCAGAAGCCATCCCTCCCTTGGGGACATTCCGTTGTACACATTGTACTCAAAATAGTCTGCAAGGACATTTGCGCTCAATGCACTCTCCATGAAATAAAAAAAATGCGGATTTATTAATACCCAGTGCGCAGGCGTGCCATCCGTGCATTTCCTCTGGGGGGCTTTTCTATCAGACACGTGCTTTTTCTTGTATAGACCTGTCTGGGTTTTCCTGCACTGCCTGCACACTCTGCGCAAGCATCTTCACATTTGGGATAAAAAATAAAAGGCCAGCACGCCCATTGAAAGTAGGCCTCCAAGTAACATCCCGACTTGCGCCATCTGTATATAGCGCCTGTTTTGGCTGTACCTTTGCTTTTGCCTTCTCTGCCACGTTTTTTTGTCTCTTTCCGTGGTTGCAGCTATGCACACTCCGTCCTCGTTCTCCACCCTTAGCAGAGGAATTTCTGCGTTCGCGTTCACTCTATTTATATACGCCGTCTTCTCTCGTGCTGAAATTACGCAGGTCATCACATAAACAGCCACCATCAGGAGCATAACCCCCACTAAAATAATCCACTTCGTATCAAATTTCGGGATGCTTGTTTGCGTGTAGCGTGCCACATACCTTGCGCTTTTTCGCATATTTTCAGCTATTAACTTTTCTGCCGCTGTGTTCTCTTGCATAAAAAATCTAAAAAACTGTTAGATTAAGCATCACCACCTGCAGGGACATATGCTTAGACAAGAGGAGACACTTTGGGATATCCGAGCCACTGCAGACACTCCTTGCTGAAAACAGCACAAGCACACTACAAGAACTGCATCACTGCGGCCGACATGCGGTGCTTTTCTATTTGATGTCCTCAGTCCAAGCAAAACCTGAGCCGATTTTTTGGCGTATTGGCTCCCTCTATACAACAGTATTTCATTGGCAACAACTGAATGCGAATGCTGCTTTTTCAATACCTTTTCCAATTTCCTCCCAAGATAGTGCGCAGTTTATCTCCCTGCGCCCAGTCCTATAAGGCGCATCCCTATTTCAGGCATATTCCCCGCCAGGGTTTGAAAGCGCCTGAATAAATGCAAAAAAACCAGCCAAGGACTCTAGGCCAAAACCAGCCTGCTGTGCGCCTAGAGGCACATAATATGTGCAGCCAGGCTTTAGTGTGCAGTTCTGTCTTCTTTTGCAAATCCATGCTGCAAACCCCCAGCTTGTCAGGCATGGGCACTTTTCAGAGCGCGCGAGAGGCATCTCTCGAATATATAAGTTCCCTCTATATTTACTCTGCAAAATAAACGCGCAAAAAGAAAATGGCACTGGCAACCCAGGAGGGCTTCAACAAAAGCGCTGTTCTCCCCCTAATACTGGACAAGCTTCTGGCAATAAACAGCTTCTTTCTCATATGGATCATCACGGCGTATATCCGATGGAAAGTGTACTCGTACGGCCTAGAGTAGGCGCTCTGCATGCGGCACGCCCAAATGAGTGCTTGTTTCTGTGTCTGGAGCAAGCATTGCTGCCCTCTTCTGGCCGGGGCTTTCTTAGCGGGCTGCACTTTGCCTGTGCAACACCTAAAGCCACGCCATGCTGGGAACAACTTCAACCTTGCAGCCAGCCCATTTTCTGGGAAAGGCTTCGGGGAAATGCTTCCCGTCTTTGGCTGGCCCCTACAACTTGGAAAAATCAGATTTCCCGCATCCAGAATAAGTTGCCCAAAGCACGCCTAAAACGCCTTTTCGCGCGCAACAGTGCACGCCCTCTGCAGAATAAAGCATGCCTGCCAGAGGCTCAGCCCAGACTCCAGCAGAAATTTGCCCTGAAAATTGTGCACAAGGCCTATTATAGAAGGCCAGGTGCAAATTTGTGTGCTCTTGCATTTTTTGCATTGGCAAAAAGTCTATTTATTGCTGGGCATGCGTGTCTCGCTTCAAATAAATAAGAAAACAGAAAGAACAAGATCTGCATATGACAGGCAGCACAAAGCGCATTAGAACGCGTGAGTGCATATTTGCAGTGGCATGCGTAAATATTTAATTTTTTTGTGCGCTAATTTTCTTGCTTTTATGCTTATTAGCTCATCTGAAGAGTACGAAACAAGCAGTTCATCATTGGACTGGGTCGACAGATTTGTTCACGGGTTTGCAGATTCTCTTATAGTTCGAGTGGATCAGCCGTTTATTGACGACCCGTTCAACCTGTTCGGGCTATCAGAGCATATCAAAGGGTACGACAAGCTTATTCGGGTGCTGAGAGGGGAGGAGTACGAGCCGCACTCGCACGAGCTGACTGTTTCGCTGTACTACATGATACACCAGAGATACATAGTTTCCAAAAAAGGGCTGGAAGCCATGCACAGTATCATATCCAGCGGGGTGTTTGGAAAGTGCAAAAGGGTGTTTTGCAACGGGTTTCCCTTCATCCCAATAGGCCTGAACGAAAAGCCAAACAGGTCAACAGCGAAGCTGTTTTGCGACCAGTGCAAGCAGATATACGAGCCTACAAATGAGCTGGGCAAAATAGACGGATGTGCCTTTGGCCCTACATTTCCTCATTTGTTTATTCTTATGTACAGAAATCTTTTCCCCAAGAGAAGAGAAAACATCGAGTATAACCCCAGAATATTTGGGTTTAGAGTGGCCAGCGCCAAGAAAGAGTAGAATGTGATAAACGATGCGTTTGTAGCAAATAAACTATAGAGAAACTACTCGGAGTTTCGGGAGCTGTGCATGCCTGTGCTTCTTTGGCCCTGTGTTCTTCCCGGCCGGAAAGGAAGCGGGCACTTTCTGCAGCGTATGTGGAGGTGCTCGGCTCTGGAGCTTGCTCGGGTTTTTCTTCTTTTTGTTTTTTTATTTCGCAATGCTCTTCTCAATTGACACACTTAAGGCGTACGCGCAGTCAAAGGGCATTCCAGAAATAGAAGATGAAGACTTGAAGATTCTTGCACAAGATCTGGAATACCGCCTGAAGGAGCTCGCACAGGAGGCCGCCAAATTTATGCTGGCTTCAAAAAGATCTAAGCTGTCCATTGAAGATGTAAACTATGCGCTTCTCTCCAAAGAGGTGAATCCGCTGCTGGGATACAACACCAGCAACTCGCTCATGTTTAAGACAATTCCCGGGTCAAATCTTTACTACGTGCCGGACGAAGATCTGGACCTGGAGGGGATACTGAACTCTCCTCTGCCCAAGATACCAAACAAGCCCGTCATATCCAAGCACTGGCTGGCGATAGAGGGCGTCCAGCCGCAGATACCGCAAAACCCGCTTCCCATGGAAAAGATGCCGGAGACAAAAAAAGAAGACACTTTGGCTGCCATGAAGGAAGACATCGAAATACGAAACCACATGAAGCATCTTCTGTCAAAGGAGCTGCAGCTGTACTATGAAAAGATAGTGAGTTTTATAAAAGAGAAAGAAACAGTTTCTGTGGCTGCAGAGTGCCTCAAGAACGAGAGCGGAATACAGCAGCTGATTCCCTACTTCGTGCACTTCTTCAACGAGGAGATCCTCAAAAACCTCCGAAATGGGGAGTACCTAGTGAGCATCATAACGGTGTATGAGAGCCTTATTATGAACAAGCTGATATTTATAGAACCATACATGCACCAGATGCTGCCCTCCTTGCTTACTTGCGTTGTTGGAAAAAGCATAGGGATGGACGGAAAGGAAAAGGACGCCTGCGGGGAGGACTCCCCCCGGCTGGTTGCCCGGAGAAGGGCCTCTGCCACGATAAAGCACATTTACGACGTCTACTCTCTGTCCTACACCACGCTGGCGCCGCGGGTTCTTAATACGCTGCTGAAGACGTGGGCGGACTCTAACAAGACGCCCGAGTCGCACTATGGCGCAATATATTGCATGTGCAACTTGGGGGAAAAGGTGGTGGAAGGCGTTGTGCTGCCCTTCAAGAAGGAGTACCTCGAAAAAATAGACCCCGAGGCATACGCCCTGCCTATCTCCGTGCTGAAAAAATACACTGAGAGGCCGCAGAACTGAATACTTTTAAAATAAATTGCACACTTTATTATCTGCTCTTGCACGGCGCTGCCTGCGCAGGCCGCATTTTTCCTTTTTTCTGGTGCATGCACTGAATCGTGTAAGATATATTTATTTAATTGGTCTAATTTTTGTCAACATAGCTTATTTGGAGCCGTGTGGCAGTTGCCGCATCGCGCACCTCCCGCACTTCCGAGTGCACTTTTGCTCCAATAAACTGGAAGATCCAGGAGCTCTCCAGAACGGCCATAACCTCCGGATTTTCTCCTGTTCCGTAGAGAAGCCACGCATCAGATATCAGATACAGAGACTTGATCACGCATGCTGAGTCATTTGTTTCTGTGGCAATGGTTTTTACAATCTCCATAATATTTCCCATCTCCTGCGCCACCTGCTCACTCTTTCCGTCCGAAGACTGCACAATGCACGAGAGCAAAACAAGCAGCGACTCCCGAAGGGTAAGAATAAACCCGCTATCGCCTCCTTCGTCCTTCAGTTTGATGATGCTGCTGGAAATCGCCATTATCGGCTTCATGTACCTGTCGAAAACCATACCAACCGCCAGCGATATATCTGCAAATGTCGACACAGCTGTGGCCTTTGCCTCTCTCGGCAGGCTTGGAGACCGAACCGCCTGCACAAGCAGCGGCATGACCGTGTCTATGTACGCTGTGAATCCCAGCTGAATCGCTGCTGCAATTGAGCCTATACACACGATAAGGCTGGTTGCAAATATTGCAGCCCCCTCTTCTGCCTCCTCCTTCGCGCAGAACGTCGTCAAGTCTCTGACTATAAGGCACACCGCATCCTCTGCAAACATTCCAAAGTCAATTCCAAGCTTGTCTGCAAGCGCCCCCAGCGTAAGGTACGCCTCTGTGTACAGAGATATCAAATGCCCTCTGTGTATGATGAATATGCAGACCTGAACAATATCGGAGGAAGCCTGCAGTATCTGGTCGGGCAGGCACGTGTATATACAGGACTGGATCATATTCATGTAACACGAAAGCGTTTCCTCGTTTGCTGTTGAGTTTGCCAGCTCCGACCTTGTTCTGCTGATGATCTCCGACAGGAGAGAAAACACGCCCCCGTAGTTCCTCTGCGGCGCCGCCCTGACCACCTCGCTGATTGCCATGGACAAGGCCACCTTCAGCGTGTACTCGTTTTCCTGCAGAGTATTGAACGTGCTCGTAAGCGTCTCCAGGATCAGAGTAAAGTGTGCGCACACTGTATGCTCTCTGGTCGACTCGACTCTGGACGTCCGGGCTGTGCTCGCTATTCCCGCGAGTGTCCACGCTGCTGTCACTGAAGCCTCCGTGCGCAAAGACAGGAACTTCATGATCTTTCTTATTATGTCGTTTTCGAGCTGGCTCTGCTCCACCGCCGGGTATGCGAATTTGAATATTTTCTCAAGCACCCACATCGCGGAGTCCTGCACCACCTGGTTGTTTGCACCAAGCAGCTGGTCTATCAGAACCACCTCTCTCTTTATAAGCGTGCTCAGCGAGTTGACAGTGGCTTCATTAAGGACCGATCCCAACGCGATCATCGCAGCCTCGAGCTTAACCATGTCGTTGCACCCAAAAAAGCTCTCCAACGCTGTGGCCATGCTGACCGGGCTGTTGAACAGCTTGCTCACGATCTTTCCGCTGACTTTCTCGGGGACGCACTGCGCGATGGACTCAAGCAGCCACGCAGCCGCCTTGTGCGGCACCCACTCGTCAAACTGCTCCAGGTCTTTGTTCATGCAGAGAATCAGACACTGCCCCGCCAGCGCGGGGAACATCTTTCCAATGATCTCGCCCTCTCCTTCCATTTCCTGCTGTGTTATGGCGTGCCACATCTCTATTGCGGCCAGCACCTTCTTTTCGCTTTCCGAGTGCATGAACTCCAGGGCAATGTTTCCAAAAGCAAGCCCAACATATTTCACCACGTGGCTATAGTACATAAACAGAGTCCCTGTGTAGCACTGCATGGCCAGGCACGCAACGGCTTCGTTTTCTGATGCGCACGCGTTAAAAAGGGTCTCCATCACAATCATGCACTCGTTCTCGATCTGGACGTTGTATGAAATAAACTCCAGGCACCTGTCCAGGTTCTTGAGCGCACTTTTCTGCATCTCCGCATCCTGCGACCTTGCCCCGTCTACGAGAACTGTCAGAATGTGCCCCGAGGAGTGCACTATCATGTTCGCGTCCATGCCCGAAGTGTCCATGCACAGAACCCCAATAGTTTCCATCACGTTTATCTTGGCGGTGTTTGTCTTGGACCCCATAAACACCTCTGCCAAGTCTGAAAACACGCTCGGCCATCTTTTGCTGACAACCTCAAACCTAGCCACAGCCCCAAGACACTGCCCAAGAACTTCCCCAACGTGCCCTGTGCACAGATCTAGCCCGTGTATCATCTTCTTCTTTAAAAAGACCTTTTCCTCCTCCGTGAGAACAGACCACCTTCTGCCCACTTCTTCTCGCTTCTCCTCGGACTCCCATGAAAAAAGCGTTCTCAGCACAACTCCAGCCGTCACTGTATTGCTTATCGTGCCCACAGAAGGGTCTGTCAGAATGTTTAAAAGTTCCCCAATGAGGCTAGAAAAGTTTCGGTTGGATTCCTCAATAATATACTTTTCTGCCTCTTTTCTCTTAAGGTTGTCTATTCCTTGAAGACTGTTGAGAGAGCTAAGTACTTTCTGCTGCATAAAAAAAATAAAAACTTGAGCCAACCATATAACTTTATTTATGCTTATGCAGTGCTGTCGCTGTTGTTCTCTTGGCTGTTTGACGCGAAATCTTCTTCATCGCTTTCATCACTGCTGTAGTTTCCAGAGTCTGAGGCTTCATCTATATCTTCAAAACTTGAGTTGTCTCCGTCTAGTGTGGTAGAGTTGTCGTCCTCAAGAGTTCCATCATCTGTAAGAGTTGAAGAAGGGGTAACATCATCGGAAGGATCAGAAAGATCTTCGTCTTCTACACCTGTAGTTGGATCGCTCACATAGTCTTCTGTTGCGCTGTCGCTTGTCTCGTCGCTCTTTCTTTTTACTGGCTTCGCGTTTGAGCTTCCTTTGGATTGGTTAGTCATGGCAAGAATTTAAAATATTTTTCATTTATAGCTGCGTGTGCTAAGATTTTGGGCTACTTCCGATATGCACTTTGCAGGTCGCACTTCATTGCGCTGCAGTGGCATGCAAGAAGGCCCGGGCATAGACTGCGCCTGTGCTATTTCACAAAAAAGCGTTTCAGCATTTTTGCAGGGAGCGTGGCCATCGTGGATATCTTAGCCATTCCCCACATAACAAGCGCAACCATCTCTATAAGCAGGCCAAGTGTTATAAGCTTGAACGAGACAATAAACCCCAGGAAGAACAGCAAAATGCACTTTATATGGTCTAGGGACTTAATGGCCATAAGAACCCCCATAAACACCACTACATTGCCTGCGCGCATCAAGTGCGTGTCAAACAGCAGAAGCCCCAGGAAAATGAAAAACAGGCCTGCAGAGCCACAGGCGTATTTGGGCTTCATTAGCTCGTTAAGCGAAAGCCTTTGGTAAACCATTGAAAATTTTATTCTTGCTTCTCATTGTTTAATTTCCTTTGCCTATGGATGATTTGTCATCTGTAGTCGGGCTTATTCTTCGCAAAATGGAAGGGCTGGGACAATGTCTACAGCAATGCCAGCATCAGCATGTTTGCGGTCGTGCTCGTCCCGGTATATGTCCCAGTCTGTCTCCTTTATGCAGCTCTTGGCATTGTTAATAGCGAGAGTGGCTGCGTCTATTTCGGCTTTGGTCGCGGTTCTTCGGTTTCTTTTAAGAACTTTTTCAAGCTCAACGACGGTGCTCTCTACGAAAGGAGAGTCCGTGGAAGAGAGGCTGAAGCTCTCGGGGGCTGTGTACCTTATCACATGCGGTATGAAAAGGAGGAGACATCCAAGTAGCATGATCAAAACCTGCAGACCCGAAATTGAGCTTATAGAAGCTGCTATACCGCTAAACCACGACCTGGAGCTTCTAGGAGCGTGCGATCCCTCACATGCCTGGTCCTCTAACTGTACGAGTTCTGTGAAGGTCTGGAGCGGGCGCGCGCTGCTGGATGCCATTCTTTCCTGCACCCTTGACTCTATCCTGCCTGCATGCGAACTTCTGTTGTTGCTTACATAAGTTGCACTGCTCTCTGATCTTCCGCAGGAGCCTGTGCAAAGCAAAAGCTCCTTTTGTTGGGACCTATCTGCTATAATGTTTTGTATGAGCGGAAGGAATATAAAAAGCATCCCAAGTGTGTATAGAGAAATTTCGGTTATTGATCGGTACTCTGATGAAACCTTTAGAACCTTCATATTTCTAGCCCTATAAATTTTTTCATATTTAACTTTTTTACATTGAAAACCTGTTAAAAGCCGTTATTTTTCTGCCAGCAGAACCTTTTTTACTAGGGTATAGGAGGAAGCGCGGGACTTCTGGCCTTTTTTTGGCTCTATCACTTTTTAAGGCGGGGATGCCACGCAAACAGCGCGCATGCATGCATCATGGAGGCTGTGCGCAGCCAGAAATCTCTGCCGGATAAAGCATCGTGCCTGATTTTTTCTTGCTTCCAGCTTTGACTGCTTTTCTTATTTTCTAAAAAAGGATTATTGCATGCAGAAACTAATAAATCTAAAAAGGATAGAAAACACAGAACAGAGCCAAAGAACGGCGCACAACGGACCTTTTCTCCTTCCAGCCACTGCCGGCAGCATTAAGGGCGCTCTGTCTTTTTGTGGAAAAGCACCTGCACGAGCCCGCGTGTGAGCGCATAGCATATTTCTTGCTGGCCTCATATTTCATACTCCAGGTCGCACAGTATAAAGAAGTTTCGCAAAATGCGCCCAGGACCGGGCCGAAGAAATTATAGAAAAATGTGTGCAGGTTCTGACACAGCTGCAAAATGATTTGAGCTGCTCTTACCCTGCACTATTTATGTATGAGGGAATAGTCAGTCTTAATGCATAAAACACAGACGCTGTCTTCCTCACGTACAAAGTACAAGGGAATAAAAATAAGAAAATAAAAGTAGAAAAATGAAATTAGTTCTTAGTTTGCACCTTGCCTACATAGTTCTCTTGTTTTTGTCTTTCTTTAGACATTTTCTGATGCCTATGCACCGCGCAAAAGCGCAGGGGGTGGTGATGGACGAGATAAAGGACATTTACAACTCGTATTTGAGCGAGGCCTTCGCAAAAGGCGTGCCTGTGGAAACAGGCGCAACGCGAAAGCTGAGGGACCTGGTGGTATACAGCGACATCGTTGGGTTCGCCCGGGTAAGAGGTGTGCTTGAAAACCCTGCGGCAAAAAGGGCGGAAATTCTTCGCCTGCATGGAAGGCTAAAGAAAGCCATAAACCGGCCTAGGCGAGTATTCCTGCGGCACTCCAACGAGTGCAATTTGGGGCTTCTGTGCTCTCTAATGCTCCCTTCTGCCCTGGTCGTGCTCACCAACATGAAGGCGCTTATCAGGAAGTATCGACTCCGACACTGTTTCACAAAGTATATTTATGCGGGGATTGGAAAAAAAAGAAGCAGCAGAGAATGTGTACAGACATAAAAACAGATAAAGCAGAGATTTATATAAACAGTGCGCCTGAATGTGCAGATGCTCTGGTGAGCCTTTCCAAGGAGCACAAGAAGGCGCTAAGTAATTTCCGAGACCAGATCAGGTACAAGGACTACAAGGGGCTTATTAGGACGCTCAAAACGCTGGAGGAGATAATTAAAAGCCCAAGCAAGTACAAAATAGAGGACAAGTACAGGCAGCGGCACGAGATGATCCACGAAAACATTCTGCTGCTGAAGAACATTCTGATCAGTGACATAAAGTATAGCATATCCAACGAAAAGAGCCTGGACAAAAGCGCTGTGATGCTCTCCACGATTCTATCAGAAAAGTACGTGTCTGACGTGCAGAGGTCCATTGTCACATGGATGTCCAACAACGTGCAGACAGAGCACATGAAGGACCTGCAGAGGCTGGAAAAGCTTTCCGAAATTCCAAAAATACTCGAGCTTCTTCTTTCCATAAAAGACCGCGTGGGGATGAAAACCGCGCACCTGCCCATTTGGTGGAACATTTCCAAAGTGATTCTGTGCGACTTGACCATCATTGTGAAGAACAAGCTGATCCGGGTTGTTGACCGCGCGGAGTTTTCGTGCACAGAGTACCTGGAGGCGCTTTCGGCATGTATGGAGTTTGAAACCACCTACCTGACCAGCTACACCAACAGAAGAGGCGGCTCGCCGCGAGACGTCTCTGTGCTGAAGCTTTCAGAGTCTTCGCCCAGCCACCTGCGGCTGCTGGACGACATATCAACAGAAAGCCCCATATGCACAGAGGAGTTCGAGCCAAACAGCCTCACGCTCCCCTTTATTCCATACATACACATATACATCGAAAGCGAAATAAAGCCCCTAGCCACCAGAAACATGCTGTTTGTTGATAAAAGCGTGCACAGCAGCACATACTCTATATACACGCTCCTGAGCACAACACTCACGAAAATCGAGTACTTCAAGTTTCCTAGCGTCGGATACTCTTTTTTGTCTATCGTGGACAAAGCAGTTGCCAAGATCATAAGAAGGTCGCCATTTTCTGAGGCACACAAAAACTTCATGTCCGGCATTGAAACGGTGTATTACATCGAGCAGGTCACCCGAGAAATGCTGCAGAAGCTGCAGAAAACGTTCAACGTTGCGAGCAAGGCCTCTCCAGAGACCACGGACGCGCTTGACGACTTGCTGCACCGGGTGTATGCGTCGTACATGGTGAATATACAGGGCAAGCTTGCGTTTTTAAACAGAAAGGTGCTGAAGGCGCAAAAGCTGGACAAATTCTCTGGGGCTTTTCTGGGCGACCTCATCAAAGAAATCGATGCAATCTCTGCGGTGTCTTTTACACCATACGAGTACTTGGTGAAGGAGTGGCTGGACATATTTGGAGAGTGCATATTTCTGACGCTGGCGGAAATAAAGTTTGACAGGGCACAGGCAGAGCAAATACTGTGCTTCATGAGTGCTTTGGAAATTCCACTGAAAAGCGCCATACTCATGAAGCTGCACATGGACATACAGTACTCCATATTTGACAAGGCAAAGATCTTTTTGAAGCTGTTCCTGCTGGACCCCTCCGTGCCTGAGCTGTTTGTGCTGAACTTCAACACAATATCAAACGGGCTGTTTGCATTTCATCAGGTTCTCACAAAGATATCAAAAAAGCATCATAAAGGCCTTATTGCAGAGTTCAACAAGGCTGCAGGCTAGGCTCTTTGCGCCACCCCGGGTGCTATCATGCGCCAATCTCCCCGTCATACATACGTAAATAAATGTGAAACTTCGCTGTTTTTCTGGTTGCCTGCTTTCCAGACACGCGCAGCTCCAGCAGAGATGTTTGGGCTGCTTATTTTCCGATGTTTATTTTTCTGCAGGCCAGCCGAGCCATAACTCTCCTATGTAATTCGGGCAATTGGTGCAGCTGGCTCCGTGGCTCGTATAAGCGAATTGTTTTCTTTTGGCCTTTTTCTGTGCGAGGGCACCAAAAGCAAAATGTCTGTAGCGTGCTTTTCGAGCTTTCAACTAGCAAAGTTGCTGGCTTCTGGAAATCCGAGCCCCTCCTCCTGCTCGAGCAGCCCACAGCCGTGCAGACATCTCCACTGCATTTCACGCAAATCATACACACAGTTTATGTTTGATATGTGCTCGTGCAAGAGCGCCCTTCCTGCTCTGCTTCTTTTACTTTTTCTCGGCTATAAACTGCCGGGCATCTATTGCCGCCATGCTGCCTGTTCCTGCCAGGGAAATCATTTCTGTGCAATTGTTCAGCAGCTTTCCACACTTAAATATGAAGCTGCTGTCTTTTTTGTTTTCTATCTTGTTGTATACATCTTCTGTTGATAGTATTAGCGCATTCGCTACAACATCAGGCTCTCCTTCGATGCATATTCTTGCCGTGTTTTCCTCAATGACTATTTTCTTGACGTTGCTCTCTATTTTCTCGACCTGAAACTTCATTAGCTGCTTGTACGTGTTTTCATGGAACGCATCGTATGTTCCTGCCTCGTATCCCAGGTAGTTGTTTACGCCGGTGACTTCGATCTTTTCGTTCGGGCAGTTGATGTACAAAGTCTTGGTTTTCGACATTCCTGCGTATATGGCTGCAGTCATAGCCGAAATGTTCTTGCCTACTATTACAATGTCATACACCTTCATGCTGAGAAAATAAATTCGAAAATTATTGCTTATTTATTTCATGTTTAACAGAGGCGCCTCTGCAGAAAAAGACCTCGAGTGGATCCTGTTTCCAGAAAGGCATTCTCCCGAAAAGGTCGACTGCCACCACACGGGAAAAGTATTCCTGCCACAGATGTGTTTAATCGACTTGGACATAAAAAAGGTCGAGACTCCTTACATATTTAGAATATCTGCGCACAAGGACACGGTATACACGCACGTGGGCGTGCACGAGTTTATAGAGCCGTCTGACAGAGTGCAAATGCCCAACTGGCTCTACGACCAGCTGGCGCTTGACGGGTCTTCAGTGCGGGTGAGAAGCGTGTCTCTGCCAAAGGGGAACTTTATAAAGCTGCTTCCGCAGAGCCGAGACTTCCTGGACATTGAAAACCCGAAGGCAGCGCTTGAAAACTCTCTAAGGAACTACCAGGTCCTCAGCCAAGGCGACACAATTTCTCTGTACATGGAAAGCGAGTTCAAAAACATTTTATTCACGGTGGCTGAAATAAATCCTAAAGGAGAGGGCATAAGCATTGTAGATGTTGACCTGGAGGTGGACTTTCTTCCCCCTGTAGACTACACTGAGAGCGTTGCCGACCAGGGAGACTCTCTTGTGCAAATTGCGCCTGACGGAAGCGCGACCATCCAAGACCCTTCTTCGCCAAACAGCACAAACGTGTTTGGGGTGATCTTTATGAAAAGCGAGCAGCATTCCTGACAGACAGCCCCAGGAAGTGCAAGAGCTGCATGCAGTATTTTGTTCCAGCGGCATGCTCTATGAGTGAATGCAATTTCTGGGCGCTTTTTCTGACCGGAGCATGGGCCCAGGCCACACAGCCGCACTTGGAGGGCGGACTGCAGAGCACTGTGCCAGCATAAACAGAATCTTTGCGCCTTACAGAGCATAACTCGGCATGGCGCCCATCTTTAGTATCAGCACCCGCATGCATACCAACAACAGATAGCTGCTAAGCCTGTACTCCCTTTAAACCAAATGGGCGCAGGACAGGGCTGTTTGTTAATAAACTCGTAGATTTGTTTGTTTTTGTGGTTTAGGCCAAAATCTGTTTCTAAAAGAAAAAAGATGTGTTTTTTTGAAGTTTATCTGTTTATTTTTTTGCCTCTTTTAACATTTCCTCTACCTTCGACATCTTATTATAAAGCAACACATTCAAAACATCCATAAACTCGCGCCCTTGCTTTTCCTCCAGAAGCATGTTCAGTCTCTGCTTGTCCTTCACTTGCTTTATTTTGTCCTCCAAGTAGAACCATCGGTTTGCCTTCTTGTCCAGGCATGCATGCACTATCTTTTGGACCATCTCTTCGTGAACAACCGAGCCGTCGCTTAGACACCTGCATATCTGTTCCTCGTTGATGCCTTTCTCCTCTATAATTTTGTTGAAAGTCCACGCTCTGTTCCCTTGCACAATCTTGAAAACTCTTCTGTTCTCCGGATCGGTGCCAGAATACCACCGCAGGCCGTTGTCGTTGTAGTATATGGCCAGCCCCACCAAAATGCAAATCAATATAAGCGTGCAAACAGCCTCTACCACCTTTTTGTTTTCTTTAAATGTTCTCATGATTTTCTCTTTTTTATTTGAATTGGCTCGATTTATTGAATACTCTTTTTATTTCGTGTGTGTGTGTTTATTTATCAATGTTTGCGCTGTCTGATTGGGCTTTATGCACTTATATCTCCTCAACCTCAACCGCCAATCCACAGGCACACTTTCCCTCAGCGTCAAATGAATGCACGTGCACGGCCTCTTGCTTCATTTTGGGCTTAAGCGTCCTTCGAAGAAGCAGCAGCTTTTTTTTTATTGCTTTGCTTCTTCTCTCCTTCTGCTTCTCTTTCCGTGCTTCCTTTTCCTGCTCCACGTCTGCGTACTTCTGCTGCGACACTCTCTCCACGTCGGCCTTTCTGTACAGCATCATGGGCTTCCATCCTGCGTCTCTGGGGTTGACCATTTCCATCTTCGCCAGGCCCCTCAAGTCGTCTCTGCTGAGCAAGTAGTCCTTCACCGCAGTTGTCTGGGTGATTAGAGACAGCTTGCTCTTGCAGAGCCTGCAGTAGTTTACGTTGAACGCCTTTCTGATGCCCTGGTCCACTCCGTTCATTCCACACCCTTCGCATGTATACTCATCATATTGCATAATTTGCGCGTTTTTAGAAATATTTGTTGGTCCTTATTGCTCGAACTTTTTTTTGGAATGAACGCTTTGCAGGTAGGAGCCTATGCTGCATTTCTTCTTTTTCTTTTTTTTCGGCCCAGCATGGCTATTAGTGTGAACATTGAGTCTGTTGTCATTATAGGCAGTGGGCCTGCGGCCTTTTCAGCAGCTATTTATACGTCTAGGCACAGGCCCTTGATACTGGCTGGAGACTATTCTTCATCCTCGCAGCATCCAGGAGGGCAGCTAATGACCACTACGGGGGTGGACAACTACCCAGGGTTTCCCGAGGGAATTGAGGGCCCTCAATTGGTAGAGGTCTTTAAGGCGCATGCGGAAAAACATGCCAGAGTGGAAGAGCTGTGGGTCAAGTCGGTGTCAAAGGAAAATGACTGCTTTTTGCTAAGCACGTCCGAGGGAGTTATCAGAAGCAAAGGCGTCATTGTGGCCACCGGGTCTGTGGCCAGGAAGCTGGACACCCTTGGCGTGAGCGACTTCTGGCAGAAAGGAATCAGCGCGTGCGCCACCTGCGACGGATGGCTTTTCACAGACAAGGTGGTTGTGGTTATTGGCGGTGGGGACACTGCAATGGAGGAGGTGCAGTATCTCTCCCTGATAGCGAAGAAGGTTGTTTTGGTGCACAGGTCGGAAACATTCCGGGCACGTCCGGATCTTCTAAGCAAGATCAGGGGCTTGGAGAACGTGGAGATACTTCCGTGGAGCGTGCTTGTGGAGGCTGTTGGGGGAAAAACCCTGGAGAATGTTATGGTAAAGGACGTGCGAACCGGCGAAATCGCGAAAATAACCGCAGAAGGGCTGTTCTTTGCAATCGGGCACGACCCCTCTACAAGCTTCCTCGAGTCTTTGCAGCAAGAGACAGGGAAGCCCATCCTGCTAGATGGCGGATACATTGGAGCAAACAAAGAAAGCATGCAAACCGCGGTTGAAGGGCTTTTCGCTGCTGGGGACGTGCAGGACCACAAATACCGACAGGCCATAACAGCTGCCTACACCGGCATGCTGGCAGGGCAGTCGCTTTCCAGCTGGCTGGACTCCAAAAAATAAATATCTTTGCATTTACACATGCGCATGCACTTAACTGCACCTCTTTGGGCCCGCCCAGTCCCAAGTGCTTCCCCCGTGCGGATTTTGCAGGGCGTGTTTAGCCTTGGTTTTATAAACAAAGTGTACGAAAATTGTATTGCGAGCAGCTAGTAAAGTTTACGCTGTACACTTTTTATTTAAAGCAGACAAACACCTTCGACTAATCGCAGACGAAAACAGAAACAGTGCAGGCAATTAAGAAGGCTGCAAAGAGGCCTGGCAAAGCAAAAAACAAACGAGCATGCGTCTGTCACGTCTGTAGGGCTTCCATTCTGCACACAACAGGCCATCATCAAGCAGACAAGATCTCTTGGGAGGAGATCAAGTGCGGAGGCAAGGCCATCGCGGCAGGAGAATGCTGCCCTGAAAATGCACAGAGGCTAAGTGCACTGCGGCAGCGTGGGGAACCAGCGCGCGAGTGACATTTATTTTGTAAAAATATTGTGTGTTTTTAATGGACCTGCAAGAACGCGCTGTAATAGTGGCTGTTCAGTTAAAATCGTCAACATACACAAAGGACCGGCTGTCTGCCCTGGGCGAGGCGCTTAAAATAACAAAAGAAGACGGCATAATTGGAGGAACAGAGTTTCTGGATTCTCTTATTTTTCTGCTGCAAAGCACCCCAGAGAAGTGCACGGAGGAAATATATAAAATACTGAGTGCAGTGTTCACGGGCAAGAACGGGAGAGAGTTTTCAAACATATTCGTCACAAAAATAGGGCCAGGCTTTATCATAGACACAGCTGCAAACAGCGCAAACAGCGCCAGCGACCTCATAAAGAGCACTCTTCTGACCGTGGTGGACCACAACAAGGTTGCGCTGGCCGAGGAGATAACCCGAAGCAGCAAGCACAGTCTGCTTATAGAAGAGGCCCTAAGCGGAAGCGAGTTTGTGATAGACATGCTGGTGCGTCTGGGGAAAGACTCAAATGCGTTCAGGAAGTTTTTAATATTCAATGGGTTTGTAGAGGGCATCATGGAGACAGGCCGCAGCAAAGACAGAGGCCTTGCTCGGTGCAGCATACAGTCGCTGGCAGAGCTGATGAACAGCGACATTTCCATTGTAAGCTACTTTTTTGAGATGGGGTGGAGAAGCTGGCTGGAGTCCACGCTCAAAACCCACACAGAGCATGCTCTCCGGGTGGTGTACGCGTTTGCAGCATACCCAAAGTACCGGCCTCTTTTAGAAAGCTTTTCCAGCACGCTGTTCCGAATAAAAGACGCAGCAGCGCTTTTTCTCCTCTCCTACACAGACGCCGTGCGAGACCCGCAGTTTGCAGCTGTTTTGAAGCAGCCGCTTTCTGCGTGTCCGTGCAGGATGAACTTTGTGCTGGGAATGCACTCAAACTTGCATGCAAAAGTGCACAGCGCCCAGAAAGAGAAAATAGGCTCTCCAGAATACTTTGGGCTCGTGTCCAACTTTGCACAGGACGTGTCTGCGCAGGAAGTGGCTGAGTTTCTAGCAGACTTTTCCAGCCTTCCTGCAATGCCTCTGACAAGTGCGCTGCTCTTTCTCAAAACCTCCATAGCAGTTGCTCTTAGAGAGATGTCCGAGCAGGTGTTTTCGCAGGAGATCCTTCTTTTTCTGCGAGAGCTTTTGCAGAAGGACTCCCTCGCCATGGACTTGCGCGTGCTTGTGGGGTTCTGGCTGCTGCTGGGATACATGCACTGCAAAGACACACCCTTTTTTGTGGAGTCTGTCTTCGCAGACTTCCAGGAGACAATTCTTCCAATGGCCCTTCGGTTTCTTACCTCTCTGCAGCACCCTGCGCACAACTCGGTCTGCCAGGAGGGAAACTGCAGCAGATGCTACTTCTTGCAGGTGACAAGCCCCAACGTATTGCCGCATTCCGTGTACCTCCTCACGCAGCTACTGTGGGTTCCCACACCACTACACAGCCTTGTGCTTTATAAGTTTTCTGAGATATTCGCGTCTCTACAGACTCCGCCTCCACAGCCCGCAGAGCCTGTGCCGCAGAAAGCAGCCCCGCAGGAGACAGCGCCACAGGCACCTCCTAAAACCCCCAGCAAAGATTGCTGCACAAGTACTCCGCCAAAAAGCCCTCCCTCGGGCATATACGACTTGTAGAGCAGACGCAAAGACTGGGCGAGCTCGAGTGGGTCCACGGTGCTGCACTTCTGGGCGCTGGCTTTCACTTTCACTATGCAGAGAGCCGTCTCTGAAAATAAATAAAAACTCTGTGTACGTCTTCGCACGTTCAGACGCAATGGAGCAGGACGCAGCCTCTGGCCGATTTCTGCAAGGATTTCTTCTCGAGGCAGTGCACCCTCAAGGCATATGCTTCAGATGCCAGATGCCTGCAGACTTGTCGCACATGGGTTGCAGCTAGTGTTGGGGAATTAGCTCAGTGGTAGAGCGTGTGCTTCGCATGTACAAGGTCCCGAGTTCAATCCTTGGATTCTCCATTTTTATCTGCGGTAAACCGTATTTATTTATTCTATGGCTACAGCCTTTTTGTCCTCGTCTTTTCTCCTGCGCGTGATTATCTCCTCCAAAGACTCCTCAACATAGTTTGAAAGCACGTTTCCCAAAATGGCAGCCCTCTTCACCTCTTCTGCGCCCAGCTCCAGAATAATTCCCGTGATCTTTTTAGCAAACTCCTCGTCGTTTTTGAATCCGGCCTGCTCTATCTTTGCCGTGTAGTTTGGTGCAAGAGACAGTATCAGCGTGTACAGTTGGTACCCAGTTGTAGAGCTGTTACTGTGTGTCGAAATGTGCTCCTTCCTCTTGCTCTTAGCCGCAGGCGCTCCATACGCGTTGTTGTACACGCTTGCTGACGCTTTCTCCATCTCCCTCGCCTTCTTGCTCTTGAAAAAGGTAATTTCCAGCGGCTGCCCGCAATACTCGCTCTTGTTTCCCTTTTCAACCGCGGCTGCTGCTGCCTCCCTTGTTTCGTAGAACACATATCCGTACGACCTGTTGTTTTTCGTGTCTGTCCCCACCTTGTAGCTTATAATCTTTCCAAAAGCTCCCATGTAGGCCAGCAGGTCCTCCTCGTCGACTGTCCCAGGAAGGTTCGTGATGTACACGTTTCTTCTGTACTCCTGGTCCTGCGGCGCGTTCGAGAACATTTCGGCGAGCTCCTCCACCCGCTCCGTCTTCGGCTTTGCCCTCTGCACGTACAGCTTTCCCTCCTCTTCGGTGCGCCCGGGGAACGCCTTGTCGTGCAGCGCGTCAATGGCCGCCTGCGCGTCCTCGTGCCGCTTGTAGTTCGCAAACGCGAATCCCTTGGGCTCCCCCGACTCGGCAAGAGGCGCCAGGAAGGACGTCAGTTCTCCAAACTTCTCCAGAACGCCCCGCACAGCCCCCTCTTGGGCGTTCTTTGGGAAGTTCTTAACGTACACGTTTGTGAAGGTCTTCTCGATAGCCTCCTTTTTCTTCTCGCGCTGCTGGCTTGGGATGCACTGTATTGCCGACAGCTTCTTCCCCTGCAGAACGATCTTGTTGATCATGCCGATCGCCATCTCTGCAACCTTTGGGTTCTTGTACTGTATGTACCCAACCCCGCTGCACTCGCCCAGGCTGTTTTTGTGCACTTTGCAGCTCACGATAGACCCGAATATAATGAACGTGTCGTACAGCGTCTGGTTGTCCATCTCCTTTGGAAGGTTCTTTATAACAATGTTTCCCTCCTTGTTGCTGACCACGCTTTCCTTGTCCAAAGGCATGACCCGAATCTGAGAGCCCTTTAGATCGTAGAAGTTGAACGCCTCTATGGCAAGAGGCACCGACGCGGCGTCAAAAAATGTGATATACGCATAGCACTTGTTTTTTGCTATAGATGCCTCTTTTCTGGGAATCACAATTGTGTATATTTGCCCTATCACCGAGAAAATCTGGAACAGATCCGACTCGCTTGTTGCCGTGGGAATGTCCCCCACGTAAATAGAGTTTTTTCTCCCAATGTGGCCTTCTTTTTTCTCTTTCTGCGTCTCCTCAATATTCATTTTAGTAAAAAAGAAAATTGCAAATTTATAATTACACACGCAAGCCTGGCCTGCACCCCCTTGCACAAACAGAAAACGCTCGCCACGGGAAAATTTGTTTTTCTCAAAATAATCCCAATTTATATGCAAATATTTATTCTACTCTAGCAAATCTGCTTACACGGCCCACAAAAGCTCTGTGCTGGCGCCTCACCCCCGGATTAGCCCAAACAGAATCAGAAAAACCACAAGCATCACCAGGGCCCTGGTTGAGACTTCCGCCTGCTCTAAATCCGCCCTTTCTCGGGGATGCCTGTATCCAAATCTGGAGAATCCGCTGGAAAACGGGTGGTGGGCAGTGAATGTGTATATGTTTCCCTGGGACGCCGACATGTACCACCTTAGGAGCTCCTCAAACTCTGTATTTGCGTGGGCCCCTGCGTGCCTGTAGTGGGTGCCCCCGGGGTGTGCGGTGTGCGAGAACTTTGGCTGGTCCGTTGTCAGCTCCTCGTACGCTCGCTTGAGGACAATGAAGGCTTCTGTCGCTCTAGGATCGGAGTTTCTGTCCGGGTGAATTTTAACAGCTATTTTCCTGTAGCTGCTCCGTATCTGATCCTTAGTGCTGCCCCTGGGCACGCCCAGCACTTTATAGTGGTCCTCCTTGTTCTGCAGGATTCTTTTTACTTCAGCATCCATTCGTAAAAATATTTAGCAAAATATAAATGCGCGAAGAAGCCGCACACGCCGAAATGCATAGTAAATCGCTTTATTAGACTAGCCGAACAGGTCCATGTCTCCAGAGCTTTCCTCCTCAGACTCTTCCTTCTCCTCTTCCTTCTCCTCAGCAACGGCCTGGGCAGAAGAGCCTGCAGCTGCCTGCATGGATCCTCCGGTTGGGTTTGCAATAATGTTCTGGATCTGCTCGCTGGTGAGCTTGCTGAACATCTCAGCCAAGTATGAGTCTACTTTAACTCCCAGGTGGTCTCCGATTTTTTTGATGCTTTCCTCTGTTACAGGTGCTCCTACAGAGGTCAATAATAATGTTGTCAATACGCATAAATCTTTTTGTTCTATCATCCTCAGCAGTTTAACTTTTCTAAGAGCTTTAAAGGCAGGGGGATAAATTTTTTACTTTTAAATAAAAAATGCACGCGCTGCCTCTAGGCCGGAATTTTGGCTTTTTTCGGACTTCCCTAAAATGATGGGGGCTCGGCGCTGGAAAAAGAGTGCGCGTGCGGGGATATGCGTTTCAGCTGGGCGGGATGTTTTAGGGTTTCAGATCCCAGGCACGTTTCATGCATAATAACAACAAATAAATAGAGACATAATAAAGCCCGAAACGCATTCGGCAAATATGCAAAGAAAGAACCCAGCAGTAGAAGAGTATTGGAAGGGCATTTTAGACTATGTAACATCAGCATCAGTATACAAAGACAACGCGCTCCCTTTGGCCAGGATAAAGCGGCTGATGAAGGTGGAGCAGGAGGTGAGCAAGGTGGCGAGCGAAGTCCCGCTCTTGTTTTCTCGTCTGTCGGAGATATTCATAGAGGAGCTGACTCTGCGGGCGTGGCAGTACACGGAGAAGGGCAAAAGAAGGATTCTGCAAAGAGGGGACATTTGCTCGGCTGCAAAGTCTTCTGACATATTCGACTTCTTGGTGTACCTCATGCCACGAGGGGGCGGAATTGTAGAGCTAAACATAAATGCACAGCCCAAGTATAAGTACTAATGCGCTTTCATAGGAAAAATGCACACTAATAAGAAAATACTATATCAGTAAATAGCGTAATAAATATACAATTCGTGACTTGTCGCCTTTGCATGGCGCAGCAGGCTGCTTTTTCGCAGGGATTTGTGTGCCGACTCAAGAGTCTGGTGCCGCGTCTTTTTTCAAAGTCCACGCTGCCTTCATAAATGTACACACGCAAACATGTTGCCTCTACTGCATTTATTGGAATAACTGGTTAGGCCGCCACATGCTTAGGCCTGTTTCTCCTGCGAGCCGCTGCTAGCGGACTCTTCCGAGGCCAGGCTTTTCTGGCTGGCGCCTTCTTCAGTGCCCTGTATTGTGTAGTACTTGTTCAGAACGTCATCTGGTATTCGGTTCAGCATCTCCTTAGGGAATATCCGCAAAAGGTCCCAGGCGAGGTCAAGCGACTCCTGGATGGTTCTGCACTCGTCCTTTCGCTGGCTAATAAAGTGCTTCTCGAAGTTGTCCACAAACTCAATTACAAGCTTGTCCTCGGCCGACAGAGAGTCTTCCCCCACGACAGACTTCATGGCGAGCGCCTCCTTTCCGACTGCATACTTCGAGTACAGCTGGCTGGACACGTCCGAGTGGTCGCCTCTGGTCATGTTCTCGCCTATAGCGGACTTCATCAGCCTGGACAGGGACGGGAGCACGTTGATGGGCGGATACACTTGTCTGTTGTGCAGCTGCCTGTCGATGTATATCTGGCCCTCGGTGATGTACCCCGTAAGGTCCGGAATCGGGTGTGTGATGTCGTCGTTTGGCATTGTCAGAATGGGAATCTGCGTAATTGACCCGTCCACTCCTGCAATTCGCCCGGCTCTTTCGTAGATTGTGGAGAGATCCGTGTACATGTATCCCGGGTATCCTCGTCTTCCAGGCACCTCTTCTCTTGCCGCGCTCACCTCTCTGAGGGCGTCTGCGTACGAGCTCATGTCCGTCATGATCATGAGAACGTGCTTTCCCGTTGTGTACGCCAAGTACTCGGCTGCTGTAAGGGCAAACCGTGGAGTGATTATTCTCTCAATCGTTGGGTCGTTTGCCAAGTTCAGGTACAGCACAGTCCTGTCGAGCACACCGCTCTGCTCAAACTCGTTTCTGAAAAACTGCGCTGTCTCTGCGTTAACCCCCATGGCAGCAAACACAATGGAGAAGTTTTCTTTGCTTTTGTCCACCGTGCTTTTGTTGTCCACCAGCCCGGCCTGCCTGCAAATCTGCGCAGCCACTTCGTTGTGTGGGAGACCGGCCCCGCTGAATATCGGTATTTTCTGCCCTCGGGCCACCGAGTTCATCACATCAATCGCAGAGATTCCGGTCTGCACCATCTCCTCAGGGTATATTCGGGCATACGGGTTGATGGGCTGCCCCTGTATGTCCAGATACTCTTCTGCTATTATCCGGGGCCCTCCGTCTATCGGGTCTCCCGTGCTGTTGAACGTGCGGCCCAGCATGTCCTCGGACACAGCCATTTTCATAGTCTCCCCCGTGAATTCTGCGCAGGTATGCTTGGTGTCTATTCCCGAGGTGCCCTCAAACACTTGCACCACGGCCTTCTTTCCGCACACTTCCAGAACCTGCCCAGTTCTCTTTGTTCCGTCGGGGAGTGTCAAATGAACAATTTCCGAGTACTTCGGGCCCTTCACATTGTCCAGAATCACCAGCGGCCCGTTTACACTGGACACTGTTCTGTATGTGGTTGTGGGCGGCAAAAAAGAGTCTTTTAGTGCCCGCACATGCTCAGAGAATACTTCATGGTCTTGCATTTATAAAAATATTTGCTCCACTTTATAGTAATAATCCGTGGAAACACAAAGGAGTAATACACAAAGAAAAGAAAAAGCCTTCGCCAGAAGCAAGGCACACAAGAAAGGCCCGGCCAAGTAGTTCCCCTCTTTTCTTGTATGCGCCGGGCCTTGGGCTGTGCAAGGCCAGATTTCTGCCAGGATGTTCCCAGGAAGGCCAGAGGCTGCTGGGAGAGCATGGTACTTCTTAGGCGTGATTTCTGCGCGCCTGAACACTTTTCAGCACAAACTCTGGCTCTCCGCGGATGGAGGCCTGGAAAGAGCGGCGCAATTTGTGCGCAGATCCTGTATATGGGCGCGTGCTGTAAATATTTTTATTATGAGGAAGAAGCTTGATGCTCTTATGTCGGCAATAGAGGACAAGATAAAAGACCCGTCTATAGACATCACCGGGGAAATATACGCACTCGAGCTGTCTATTATCTCTTCATTAAAAAACTCTGAGTAAGCGCGCGCCGGCTGCAAATGCGGGCTGCTTTTCTCGGCACTGTAGCTTATATAGGCTGACGCCAATTTATTTCTTATGTGGGGTGCGCTGCCGATTTGCTGCATGCACCGCGTTGAAGCACGCCGCGCCTTTCCAGGCCTCCATCCGCGGAGAGCCAGCAGATCCAAAAATAAAATTCTGGAGGGCGCTTTCTCTTTCCTCGACTCGGGCTTTTTGTGGCAGTCTTCCACAGTTTATTTACTTGTTGATGCCTTTAATAATATGCTGCACACAGCCTTTTGTTTATAGACGCAGTTGTTCCTCTCTGCATACTCAATGAAGCTTCTCCACATGGGGTCTTTCCTCAAGAGCTCTGCACACCCTACAACAATAACTGAAAGCTTCGCTCTGCTCAGCGCCACATTCAGCCTTCTGTAGTCGTTCAGGAACCCGATCTTTGCTGTGCGCACAGTGGATATTATAATGCACTCCTTCTCCTGCCCTTGGAATCCATCCACGGTCGACACATGGCCAAAGTACAGCCTTTTTTCAAGGAGCTCCACCTGCCCCTTGTACGGGCTGATGATGCCGACGTTTTTGTACACATCCATCGCGGCTTCTGATATTCTCACCACTGCATCGCACTCCATTCGGTTTGTTATGCTCTTATTCACCACTTTTTCTATACCAGGGATATTTACAAACGCCAGGGGAAGATGCGAGCTTCTTGTCACGCCATCGAGCAGCCTTCCCTCGTAGAATGTTTCGCTTACAAACCTAGATATGTCCGAGTGCATTCTGTACTGGGTGTTCAGCAGGAATGGCTTTACGCTGTGCGCCATTCTTTCAAAAAGAGAGACGGCCAGCGGCTTGGACCGCGATATCACGGTTGGAGGCAGCTGCATGGGGTCTCCCACCAGCACCAGGCTTTGCGGCCGTGTTGATAGCGGTATAATCGTGCTGAGCTCGGTGCTTTGGCATGCCTCGTCAATGATCACAGTGTCAAAGGTGTTGCCTTTCATGGTCGACGACCCTGCCATAGAAAGCGTGCAAAAAACCAGCCTTGCTGCCCGTATGCTGGCCTTTTCGCGGCTGTCCAGGCCATTGATCCCCTCATCGGGCTTAACATCAATTTCGTAGGCATCTTTGCCCAGTGCCGAAAAGCTTTCGAGTTTGTCGGCTCCGGCGGGGTCTTGGCACGGGGCTTCAGCCCTTTTGGTTCGCCCGTTAACCTTAAGCCAGCTGAGCGTAAACTCATTCCAGTTCATGCTGGATTCAAGCATGCCTATAGCCGCATTGCTGGGGGCGCACACCAAGATCCTTTGCCCTTTATTCAGAAGCCGTACAATAAGGTGGGAAATGGTTTTGGTTTTTCCGGTCCCCGGCGGGCCTTGAATAAGGGTTATTCTTCTGGTCAGCGCTGCATTAATTGCCTCCCTTTGGCTGCTGTTTAGGTCGTTTTCCATCCATTCGCTGCCCTGCGCAGAGGCGCTGGCTACTTCTGGGGGGTGCACATTCTCATCTGCTTTTTGGCATTGCACAGCCACTATATTCTGCATTTCGCAGAATTGCAAACACATTGCCGAAAGAGCATTAAACTCCCGCATCCCAGTTGTTATGTTTGTGAAGGGCTGGAGGAAAACCGTGTGGTACTTATTCTGGGCTTCGGTTGCGCCAATGCACACGCTGACAGCGTCTGTTATGTTCAATGACAAGAAGCTGTGGGAAACCACTATCCCCAGAAGAGGCGGCTGCAAGGTGTTTTCTTCTCTATAAATTTTCACCACGCTATTGACATAGATGCCACTCGAAATTTTGCCCAGGGACTTCATTTCCATGCACATGGTGTGCGACTTTTCCAGGATTCTCACCACTTTGAACTTCATTTTAGGGCCCGCAAACCCAACCGGCACAGAGTCTGTCTCACTTCCCTCCATATTCTCGCTGGCTGCAATTATTGATGCGTAGGTTTCTTTGACTAGCAGCGGGTAGTATGCGTTGAAGTAGTCCTGCGGCGTTTTGTACTTGAAGCAAATGCCCGATGCATTCTCGTATGCTTCGTTGATGAGGATAGACTGCACAAAGTCAGATTCCCCTATCCGGGTTTCCTTGCACGTGGTCTTGGGGGCTGCCCAGGCAATGATGTCCTGTGTCATGGGCGCCAGAATTTCCTTGACAGTGCTGGCCTCGAGAGAAGGCTCCTTCTTTTGTGTTATTTTTTCTGCTCGCTTGAACAGCCTGTTCATGGCCTCGTCTTCTCGCAAGTTATTTTCTGCATGCAAATGATGGATCACATTCATCATAGAGGACACCTCTGTCTTGCTTCCCATGGAGATTGAAAGATATTTGTCAAACAGGTTTTTAAGAAAAGTCATTTTCAGGTTCTTTCTTTGCGCCAATTTTAGGCAGATCTTCCGAGCCCATGAGAAGTCCACAGCCTTCTGCGCGTCCTCGGACATTTTGTCCAAGTGCACAATAATGTGGTTGACTTGCGAGAGAACTGCGTCCGTGATTGGCAGCCCCACAAGCTTGTACAGCAGCTGTATGATGTCCCAGTCTTCTCCCATGTACTCCGAGCTGTCGAGGCACGCGTCCTCCCCCGCCTCCCGCGTGGCATTCTTCATCGCCGTGTCTTGCTTCAGCACGTATCCGTTGATGTACTTTTCCACAACTCCGCAGAACTCGTTCAGCCCGTACGGGACAACTTTCGCATACTTGTAAAACTGCACACACTCCTCAATTATTTGGAACAGAATCCGAGGGTCTACAGACTCTCTCCGCTCCGCGTGCTTCTTCCCATACAGAGACGCTATGATCACCCGCTCCCGCGCTGTCAGCCCAGACCTGTCCATCTTGCTCAGCCGCTCCTCCAAAACCGTGTAGAAGGTGCGCACTCGCGGCATGAGAAAGTCGGTCGCGTTGGTGGCGCCGACTATGGGCAGGCTCAGGGTGTTTCTGAACCCGAAAAACATGCACTCCGCAGACTTCCCCAGAATCGAGTCCGGATATATGTGCATTCGGCTTATCCACACCTCGCATGCGCGCGCAAGCGCCCTCTCCATCTCCTGGATATCTGTGCTTTTGTGGGCCTGGACCATCTTCACGCTGCACAAGGGCGGCACGTCAAGCCCAAACACCTTTAGCATGTACAAAAACGTATGGATGCACGTCTCGTATAGAACGTCCTGAATGAGCAAAGTGTAGTCCGAGTGCGCAGCCTCTGTGGGGATGTACCCCGTCTGCGCAATCAGATACTCCAGCAGCCCGCTCCTAAACAACTCAATCATGCTGAGCCCCTCGGCTCTGTACACCTGCATGATGCTTTGGTACAGCCTTCTCACAATGTACTTGTTGGAAGCAGCCAGTCCGGCCTGCATAACCTGCAGCTTTAGGGCCTTCGATATGTTTAGGCGGATTGAAACTTCAAGCGCCTCCCACGTTGTGAAGAGCAGAAGCATGCCCACATTTGACGAAACCTGCTTGCTCCTCCCAAGGAACTGCTCCAGCTGCATTCTAAGCATTTTCTCCAAAACCTCCTCAAGCATGCCCCGCGTGTTTCTCAGCGGGATTTTCACGTTTCCATGGATGTCCACCTCCTCGGCCAGGAGAATCTTGTATATATTAAATTCTATGAGCATGTCGCTGCGCAGAGGGTCTTGGATCAGAGACCGCAGAAGCGCGTAGTGGCTGTTCACCAGAGACCCGCCCAGCACCGAAAATATAAAAAGCCCCTTGAGGAAGTCTTTCTCGCTGTACGCACACTTTTTTTCAAGAATCTCCGTGTGCATTTTGTAGAAAAATCTTCCCCCTGTCACCATCCCTGCCAAGTACCGGGGGCTGCTGTATAGCTCGCATATGTTCACAATTGCCCACTCTTTAAGCACGCTCTCGCCTGGAAACAGAAATATAACAGGAATAAGCGGTGTTGGAGGAACCAGCCGAATGGACCTATTCTTGGGAATAAACTCCCGAAGGGCGGGCAGAAGAACGGAGTCACTCCGAGGCAGCTCCACCCACATGTACTCAGCCATTTCCAGAAATGAGTCAATAGAACCATTTATTAGGCCTTTTCGAATGGATTCTATCTCGGCAGGGACGTTCATGCCTTCCAGCTGAGAAAGGTCGTCTGCCATTCTGTGCTTTTGGATCTTTGCAAGAGTTTCCTGCGAGTGGTTTACCTTCTGTATTTCTTCGCATTGGTCTGGCATAAATAAAAATTCTGCAAATTGAACCATAAATAACTTAAGAATATTCGCGAAATGCGCAATTTACGAACTTCGAGCATGTACATAAAAGTAAAAATCGCAGCACATTCGAGGTTTAGAGGGAGCCACCGCACAATCAAAATGATAATTGTAAAAATAAAAGAAAACAATTCGCACACATTTTCCTTCACACATCCGCTATGCTGTGATGCAAGCCGGCTGGGCGTTTTTGAGAGCTCTTAATTGCGCGCTGGCGTGCTTGCATTCCTGGCCTTTGTGCTTACGCAGAAGCCTGCATCTTGAGCGGGCGGCCAGACAGATTCTATGCGCGCCCTCTTGCTCTCTCCAAAGGGCGTGCTTCTACTCGGGAACATTTTCGCGCGCCTTCTGCTGTTTGGCTTCCCTTAAGAAAGCGGGCCTGCCCCTGGATGTTCTGGGCGTGTTTGCTGCTCGCACAGCTTATGCTTTATGCACTGTGCTGGCCATGTGCTGCGGAGGTGCAGGATATGTGGGAAACCTCAGGCCTGGACGATCCGAAAACTTGAAGTGTGGGTGCAGGGGAAAGCCCTGGCGTCTGTTAAAGCGGCGACTATATCGCAGCTTGAAATCGCTATGTAACGTGTTTCGATTTATTTCAAGTACGGCGGCGCAGAGACTACAGCTGAACAATAATTAAAATAGTGCGGCAAGCAAAAGTGCATTAGTACTAGAAAAAGCAGGTGCAGACTATGCCCTTGGAGCGGGCCAGCCAGCCCAGAGCATTTTCGGTGAGCCCTTCACCGCTGTCCTTCTCCAGGGAAAACCAGTTAGATCGAAAGGAGTGCACGCTGGCCAAGCACACAAGCTGGGAATCTTAAGCCGCCAAGGGCCTTCAGTATAACCGGCAGGGACATATGTGTGCTAGGTGCACAGAAATGCCTCGTGCAAACAGTGCCTGCAAAGAGCGCAGGGTCTCTAAGTGCATGGCGCGGGGTTTTGCAGCAAAAAATGCGGCGTGTCTATGCGCATAACAATCGAGCAAAGAACCTCCCCGCCTCTAATCAGCTGCACATTCTGGTCCTTCACGGAGATGCGCATCTGAAACCCAAAGGGCATATTCGTCGCAAAAGAAAGGCCCTCCCCGATTTCCATGCACTTTCTTGCGTCAAAACTTGGGTTCTCTACAAAAATAACTCCCAATTCGTGCAGCTCTGTAAGCTTTTGTGCAACGCTCATGTGCATGCAGTAGGCATCAGTGCCCTTCATGCTTGGGATGTCTAGAGAGCTTTTTCCTGGCTGCTTGAGCCCTGGAAAGACCTGGAACATATACACACAGATATCTACAATACTTTGGACATTCTTTTGAAGAGTGTGTATTTCTTCAGCCTCCATGTTTTTAGCTTTGATGCGTTCTATGTCTTTTTTAATATTTGCTCTTTGATTCAGGCGTTTTTCTTGAACAGAGCAGGCGGTTTTGGGCGTCTTTCGAGCCGGAGCAGGGTTTTTTCCCACGGTGAAGTGTTTCTTGAGCTTTTTGTGGACCTTCAGCTTTTTCTGCAGGGTGTTTGCAAAGCAGCAGTTTTTTAATAGGGTGACCACCTCCATAAAAAACGGCACTTTTGAATACGCGCGAATCTCTCCGTTTGTCCAGTAATGGCTGGCGACTTGCAGAAGTTCCATCGACTCATGTATGTCGAGACTGGAGGCCATATAGGCCAAGCCCGCTACATTTACCAGGTAGTATGCGATATATGGCGCGTCGGCTTGGCTTTTCAACGCAACTCTAAGATTCATGCTTATTTCAGGCAGGTGCTCGAAAAGGGCCTTTGCCATGCATTCGATATTCTGATAGCTTTCCGGATTGCTAAGATAATTATTCTGTATAGCTATGTCAATGGGTTTGTGTCTGAAAAAGCGAATGTACATGAAGTATAGGCTCAGCTGCGATGGGAAAATTTTGGTGCCTGGCACAGGCACTATGAAATGAGCAGCGTCAGCATGCATCCTACACTCTAGCACGCGCAGCATGCTTTCTAAAAATGCCTCGCACTTTTCTTTGGGCATTTCTAGCATGTCTTTGGCAGCGATGTCCAGCAGCCTGTTCACGCTTTCGAGCAGCACATCCACTGAAATTGAAAACTTCTCCTTTTGGGCTTGCTCCGGGGTTGACTTTTCCTTTTTGCTTGTGGATTCTTTTAAATATCCCAGCATGTACCTCCTCTCTCTGGAAATGATGCGGTTTCGGAACTCTTGCGTTTTCTGGTCGTTGAGTGTTTCGTATGAAGCCATGCTATTCCCTCTAACGAATGCTCGCACAATAGGCATGAACACACTCTCTTTAGGGTCGCATTCGTCGTTTTTTTCTATTGCCTCTATAAATTCATTCATAATCAGGCAGAAATGCTGCAGCTCTAGCAGATTTGTGATTTTTTCGCGCTGGAGTTGGTTGGACTCGATCTGCGCATAATTATCCATGTCAATTATGCAGGCCTCCTCGTCCTGCAAGAATTCCTCTATGAGCTTTTTGCTGGACTGAACGTCCGAGCCATCGAACAGTATTGGCCACATGCACTCGCTCTTTTCGAAGTTTTCCCTGCGCAGGCTGAAATACGTGAGGCAGCTCGCTATTTTTTCAATCTTTTCCTTGGCAAAGTCTGGAATGCTTTTGGAAACTTGCACTCTGAGGCATTTGGAAAGCATATGGAACAGCATGATAGTGACCTCGAGGGGCGCATATACATACGATGTGTCGAGCGGGTTTTGAGACAGCGCAGCGTTGTAAGAATCTATATCAATTGTGCACTTAATTAAGTCTTCCATTTTTCTTAAAAGAGAATCTTTCATACTTATACTTATTAGAGATACTGATCAGTTTAATAATTCCCAGCGCAGTCAAAAATGACACAACACAACATAGTTTTCGCATAATTTCACACACACAAAAAGAATTCTGTCAAAATATCCTCGGGCTATCCAAAAGCAAAAAAACAAGGAGCCAAACAGCGCTTTCTCTGCTTGAAAACTGTGCTTGCGGCCAAGAAAGTCGCGTGGAGCACTGCAGTTCACTCCGGCTGCGAGCACAAAAAGCAGCGCGGGTGCCAGCAGAGACTTTTCCCAGCGCCCCAAACCGCGCGTGCGCCTCTCTTATGCAATGCTGGAATATTAACACGTATTTATTTCTATGATGTTTATGTGCCCACAGAGCACTAATTACAACAGTTTGCGCCTCCTTAGCTCCAAGCTTAGTTTGCGCCAGAGACAGGGCCAAAGCCACGCCACTGCGCGGCCAAGCTTCAGCTCTCCCATGCCTCCATGTAGTCTCTTGGCAAGACGTCCTGGACAGTTTCCAGCTCCTTCTCGCTCAAAATGTCGGACACCCGCAGGAAGCAGACCGGCGCCTCCTCTCCGCCTGCATCCATCTCTCTGGGAAGGCTCTTGCAAAGGTCTTTTATCCGCTTTCTCTTTTCTATCAAATCCTCCAGCTCCTGGTAGTAGTTTGTCTCCTCCTCTTTCTTCTTTTTCTTCTTTAGCTTCTTAAATGTGTTTTCTATGCTGCCATCTATTTTCTCCATTAGCCCGCGATAAAAGTCGTGCGCAAGATGCACACGTCTGCTTCGCATCAGCAGCTCTCTATTTTGTCGGTTCATTTTTTCAACTTTTTCCAGAATGTCCGTGTAGTCGGTGCTTTCTTTTTGGCCTTCCTTCTCTGTTTCCTCCAAGACACCCTTCAGCATTTCCTCCAGCGCCCCGCTTATATCCACAGGCTCCAGCCTATTCGTTACCCGGCGCGCCCTTCGCTCTTCCTCCGGCGCCTCCATGCTCTCTATGCTCACAGTGTCCACCAGCGATGCCAGCAGGCTGCTGAGTATGTTGGACGGCTTGATCTCCTGCTTTTTGCTCGCTTTTTTCTGTTCTGGCTTTTTGCAGCCCTCTGACAGCAGGCTGTACATTCCCTCGCTTGGGGGCTTGATATACTCGTACACGTAGGTGTTCAGCGCAGAGTTGGTCAGCGTAAAGCCTTCCATGGGCTTTGTGCTCTGCGGCGCCTTTACAGTTTTTGTGTTTGGGTTCGTCTTTACAGTAGAGTGGCCCTCATGCTTGCCATGCATAAAAAACAAAAGATAGAAACTAAAATACGAAAATGCCTCGGCGCAAGAACAGCAAGCACAGCGCAGAAGATAACGGAAGGAAGAAAGCAGGGCAGTCCAGGGTTCAGAGACATAAAATTAAAAGGAAATAAAAATTGGCAGATGGTGCCCATTCCCTGCTGTGTCCAGGCATGCCCCGCTTCAGTCCGTTTTCCCATGCAGTTTACAACCCATCCACGCCCTGCCCTCTGCGCTACGCTCTTTTTCTTTTCGGGTTATTCCAGCACTGATTTGGGTTATTATGACTTCCTTTATTTATTTCCTGGCCCGGCTGCTCGCGTCTCCGCGCCTGCCCTCCAGGCTCTACCCACTGGCTGAATGGCTTACTTCTTCTTTTTTCCGTCTCGCGAGCCTCCGGGGGACTCCCTGTAGATTCCAACGACTATCGCGTGGTCTCTTTCGTATGGCTCAAGCGTGGTCTGCTCCTTTGGCTTGATTTCCAGCTTCCTAAGAATGTTTACTTCGTTTGCAAAAACCTCCGCCGGCGCCTTCACAGAGTCTATGCAGTTGGCCTTGATTGAGATGACTACACCGCCCCCCTCCTTCAGGAAGTACTTTGCGTTCAGCCCAACAATTCGTGCCTGATCTGGCTGTGCCACATCCGCAAATATAACATCTACAATTGGCACGATCATTCTGTACTTCTGCGGGAGCCTGGCGTCCTCAATAATTGGAACAACGTTCATTCTCTTTTTGGCCATGTTCAGCAGGTCTCTTCCCGACCTGTGGCTGAACTCCACCGCATAGACCATGCCGTTTGGCCCGACAAGGTCAGACACGTGCGACACGCTCGTTCCAGAGGCTGCACCCAAGTACAGCACCTTTGATCCCGGCTGGATGTGTATCGACTCCAGCCCGCCAAGTATTCCTGCAGCCAGCTTGCTTCTAAACGGGTTCCACGCCCTGTACTCCACCTTGCTGTCTTCGGGACCCGCAAGTATTCTTTTTTCGCCGTACACAGTTATTCCCGGGGTTAAGTTGCACGTGGCAAGCGTTTCTTCTTTTCCTCTGGCCAAAAACACGCCCTTGAATCTGGGGTGCGGCTGCAGCACAACTTCCTTTGTCTTGTTGTTTTGCGGTTTTCTCTGGAACTTCTTCTGCGGACCTCTCTGGTTCGAGCTGAACGGTCTTTTGTCTTTTCTTCCTACTGCCATAAAATATTTTAGCAGCAGAAATATTTCTAAAATAGAAAAACGCGGAGGCCCGCATGGGAGCCTGCAAAGACAGACGTGACATTTGCCATATTTTTATTAGTCGCTCTGGCCCTCTGTTTTGGCGCGCCTGGCCCTGGAAGGCCCACGCCCTGCGCCTTTTCGTCTCTGCCAGAGCCACTGCAATCTATCTGTTGTTTGATTTATATATCTTCTTCCTGGCTGCATTGCCTTTGATTCTGCATCTCTCAAAGAAAACACACTTCTCTGTTCTTGCACGCCTTCTTCCTGCGCGCCTACCACTCCATCTTCATTTTCTTCTTCGCCTTCTCCTCCTCCGGGGCCTCTTCGGCCTCGTCCTCAAACTCGACAACATACTTGATTCCTCGGGTCTGCACCAGGCCCAGCTTCTTCCGCCGCTCCTCCTGCACGGTCGCTTTCTCCTGCTCAAGCATTCCCTTGTTTCCGTACACCCCCAGCTTGTACCTCTCCAGGACCTCCTTCTCGATGCTGCTTTCAACCTTCGCCAGCTTGGCGGCCTTGGCCTCGCGGGCTCGGTCCTGCTTCTCCGCCTTTCTCCTCCTGTACAGATACTCTGGCCGGCCCATTTTGTCCAGCAGGGCTTTTCTCTCCAAATAGTCTGAGAGCTTTGTCAGCCGCTGCTTGCACTTGTGCACCAGCATCCGGTCCCAGCTCTCCAGCTCCTGCGACACCATTTCCAAGGCCTTGTCGTAGTCCTCGGGCAGCTCCACTTTCTCGTACAGAGAGCGCGGCCTGTGCCGCCTTTCAGGCTCTTTCATTAAAAGATACAGCTTCCCTTTTATTTCCCGGATCGTTGCATACTTGGAGTTTGCCAAAGGACATGTTGCTCTGCTGCACATTCCGGAGACGTTATTTGCATTCCTGCACAAAACGTCCGTCTGTGTCTTCATTTTGAAAGAGCAGAAAGAACTTGCCTTTCCTATCGTGTCCCATATGCTCTGGTCGTCCAACATCGTAAAAAATCTTTGCGCTCTTTTTCTTCTTTTCTTCTCATGCCCGGAAAAGAGCTGGGGCGTGGCCGGAGGACAGAAAAACGCCGTCTGTTTGTGGATCCCCTGTGGTCTAGTGGCTAGGATTTCGCGTTTTCACCGCGACGGCCGGGGTTCAATTCCCCGCAGGGGAACTTTGTTTTTGCCACTCCCCCACGCGCCATATGCCTTGCCTGCGCCTTCTCTGCTGCGTGCAGCCTTTTCTTGCACTTTTTGCCTGCTTTTCAGTCTTTCTCTTTCTGCCTTCTCCACTTCAATGGGAAAAAACTCGCACGCTTTTCAAGAAGCCTGCAGATTGCACTACACAGAAGACAGGCAGCAAAAAAACGTGTGTGCCAGCCACATGCTGGGAGTCTGTCCCAGGCACGAGCTGAAAATGGGCCTTGGCAGGACGTGCAGGAAAGAGCACCCTGCCGACCTCTCCGGACACGCCTTCAGCCAGGCCCTCTGCAGAAGCGGCGCGTGCGCATTCCAGAGCAGGCGGACTCTTTCCGACATGGACAGGCTGAAAAGCGAGATAAAAGAGGTTTTTGCACGGACTAAGCCAGCCCGCCCTGAAAGAGAAAGCGTGCATTTTCTGAGGGCGCTCACAATTTTCGAGCTCTGTGGAAGCCCGCTTGCTGACGCCGTGCGCCCAAAAAAGCAAAAATGCAAAGAGTGCCCGCACTACGTTTCCAGCGAAGCAGAGAGAAGAAAAGTGCACGCTGCAGGGCGGGTGCACAGGGCATACGAGAAAATGCACGCGTTTATAGAAAGATACTATGCAGGGTGCGGGTTTTGCCAGAAAGCAGGAAAAGTCCCTGAGTAAAATAAAGCACGAAAAGGGATATCCACCTCTCTGCACACGGCCTGGCGCTGTGGCAGCCTGCGCATTCTCTCGCAGATTTTTGCTTTTTGGGCTGCTCGCTCCTTCTTATGCCGGACACTTTCTTTGTAAATATTTTCGCATGGTATACTTTGACTGCGAATATGACACCATAGGGAAAGACCGAGCGGGGGTGATGGTGGTGAGTGACGGATGCAGGGTTTTTGGCACATTGGGAGGACCTTTTGAGCCTTCAACGGGCACAGCAAACATGTATGCAGGGAGCGTCCGGGTTTCTATAACTGGGTGCAGCGAGAACAGGATAGAGTATGCCTCAGTGCAGGAGGTCCTTGAGAAGACGCTGTCCAGCATAATCCACATACGAGACTATCCAAGGTGCATCCTGGACATAAAATTATACGTGGTGACATCCCGGGAGAGCATCATCTCTAGCATAATAAACACAATATCCGTGCTTCTGCTGAACGCGGGCATACAGATGAAGGGGGTGCTTGTGGCTGCGTACGAAAGCAAAAGCGGAGCAACCGCAGGGTATGCCCACTCAAACAACGTGTACAGCAAAGTGCTAGAAATAGGCGAGTGCGCTGAAGAGAGCACCAGCGAGGTGCAGGACACTCTGGAAAGAATGGTGTACTCGCTGAAGGAGGACTACCAGAAAAATTGGGAGCTTGCATAGAGAGAAGAATGCGCAGGCGGAGCCCGTTCCAGCCGGGCCCTCTCCCAGGCGCACACATAAATAAACGCACTGGGCGCATCTGGGGCATTTTCTTGCACTTTATGGGTTGGCTGTGCCATGCCTCTTGGAGCCCGGAAATTGAAAATTTCCAAAGGCGTATCTGCAATTTCTGCGCTGGAGGGATTTGCTTGGCTGCAGGGTATTTTCTCTGCAGCAAAGAGAAAAATGCACGCGCAGAGGAATCTGTTCGGGCATCGGCCCAACCTGAAAACGCAGCCAAGGGTAAAGCCTGCTCTGCACATGGCAAAGCATTTCTCTGCACTGGCTTTTAAGCAAAGTATAATTTTATTTCTTATGAAGAGCGTTGAAGAGAAATACGTGCCGCTTGTTCTGACCAACCTGTCCATGCTGAAGGAGGATACATACACAGCAGGCCAGGAGGCGGAGGCAGCGGATAGTCCTGGATTTATAGGCGCCAGCAATTTTAGGAGCATTGGAGGCATATTTGGGCTATCAAACCCTACCGCGGAGGGGATCCACAACATAGTGAGCCACCATAAGAACCGGCTCATTTGGATAAACCTCCGGGAAGAGCCTGTTGTTTTTATAAATGACCGCGCATTTATTTTGCGGGACATGAAGGACCCTTTTTCCAGCATCAAGTCGTTCACAGGATGCACATACAAGCGGATGGAAGAGGTTGAAAACCGGCTTAAGAAGGACATCATAGGGATGGCCAAGGCGTCAAACGGAATGATAAAAGTGTATGCAGAGAAGAGCCCAAAGTCTCTTCTGGCCAACAGCATGTCGGTGCGCAAGGTTGAGACAGCACGCGACCTGTTCACGCGGATAGAGGGCGTGTGGTACTACCGGATTCCAATGGGGAGGATAAGCAGCCGGGAGTTTTTTGTGTCGGAGCTGGACAGGATTCTCTGCAAGCACCAGGCGCCAGGCCAGGGCGTGCCCGAGTGCGCGATAGGCTTTGGCTCGGGGTACTGCCAGGACGACGTGCTGCATGGAATGAGCGCATGCCTTCTGCGAAGCGCCCTTGTGAACAAAGTGCCCATCCAAGAAGGCGCCAAGATCTCTGGGTTTGCACACGTCATTCGGGTCCTGGAGAAGGCCCTGGAGAAGAGCGGGCAAAGCTTGGCAGACTTTCTTGTGAAGACAGGGAACATATTCCCTGCGCTAGAGAAGGCTCTGCTGGGAAACTACGATGTTGTCGACAGAATGATACACGCCATGAATATGCCGGACATAAAGCACAATGTAAACACGGCCGTGTCTGCGCTAAAGTACAGGCTTTTGCCGTCCCTGCTGGAAAACGTGATCGCATTCCAGTGCACAGAGTCTGTATGCTATCTGAAAAAGTCTGCGAACGCCCTGGAGAGATATGTCTCGCTGGTTCTGTATGCGCTGTACTGCACAGGCCCCAGAAAAGGCACGTTTTCCGAGTGGATTGCAGAGTCGTCTATTGCGCAAGGCATAATCCACGAAATATGCAAGCGCCCCAGCAAAAAGCTGTTCATGCCCGCTGTGGTGCAGCAAAAGGGCATTCCAGAGGAGGAGTGGAGCGCCGTGATTGGGGCAGGGACTGTTCTGCAGGCAGACAGAAATATGAACAGCGTACTCGAGAAGCTGTGCATAGAGAATGAGCATGCTGGAAAAGGCGAAGAGAAGGCAAAAACAGAAAAATGCCCTGCCCCCAAAAGCGAGCAGAGTGTGCTGCTGCAGGGCCTTGCAGGCTCCTTCCCATGGAGTATCTTGCAAATTCACCAGCCAAACACCCACACGCGGATTCCCATCGCCGAAAGGCCTCTTTTGTGGATAAACTTACGCGCCGAGCCTGTGGTGTACATTGAAGGAACTCCGCACTCTGAGCGAGACAGAGCCCGGCCAGGCAGAAACATAAAGACGCTTCCCGGAATAACGGACGAGCTGGTGAACAACCAGGAGGAAATACTTATACGAAGAATCCAAACCGACGGGAGCCAGTCAATGGGCGAAATTGTGCTGTTCGCCCCAGAGCAGAGCACAATAAAAACCAGAATGACAAACATACAGCTGAAGAAGGTGCAGACCTGCCGAGAGTTTATCACTGAAAGCATCCCCAGGATAAAGTATGTGCGGATTCCAATGGTGTCGCGCGCAGCGCTGACCCCAAACATAGTGGACACCCTGCACGGCACGCTCTTCGCCCACAGAAACATGCCGATTGTGCTGCAGGCGAGCGGATACCTGGGCCGAAACCGCACAGTGTACGTTCTTGCTCGGGTGGTTGAGCGCGCCGGCGGAATGCTTGCAGAAGGAAGCCCGCACCCCCAAGAAAGCCGGCCTATTATGATACGGCCCATTGAAACGCTAATCCGGATCCTGCGCCAGGGAATTGTGGCCGAGGGAATCGTGCGGAATGCCTGGAAAGAGGCAACCGGGGAGGAAATATACGACCCAGAGAGCGAGTTCCACAAGAACCCGAACAGCTTGGTGAACTATTCTTTGATGGTGATGGTTGCCTCGTACATTCTGGAAGGCACAAAAGCCACGTTCCGGGAGTGGCTGAGCGGAAGAAAAGACGCGCAGCACGTGTACGAAAGCATCAGCGCCGAGGCGAAGGAAATCCCCGTAGACTCTGCTAAACAGGCAGGCGGAGAAAACAGCGTGCTTCCAGAGAAAGCGAAGGGCGCGGACAGAGAGGTGCCAAGCCAGAACGAAAACAGCGAGGAAGATCCCGTTTTTATCCCTCGCCCCTGGGGGCGTGTAATCACGCCGCACACAATTCTTAAGAACGACTTTTTCCCTGCTCTGAGGATACTCCGAGCTGACGCCACGGACATGAAGGGGTGCTGCAACTTCCGCGCAATAGAAAGCGCCGGAGACACAATAGCTGGGCTGGCCCAGCCAACGGCCTGGGGCGTGCACTCCCTCGTGGCGTATTTCCAGCAAAAAAGCCCTGCGTCTGTGAACTGGTTCTGCCTGCGGCAGGAGCCTGTCGTGTACATAAACGGGTTTCCGTTTGTGCTAAGAAACACAGACGCCGTGTACGAGAACGTGATCACAGAAGGGATAAACAGAAAGTGGGTTGAAGACATTGAAGAGCGGATGAAGAAAGACTGCCTTGAGGAGTCAGCGCAGAGCGGGCTAATTGTGCACAGTGAAGAGGTCCAGGAGGGAAAGAGCAAGCTCGTGTCTGAGGTGATTCGCACAGGGAATGTTCTTACGCCCAAGGAGGTCTTTGTCCGAGACGGCATGAAGTACTTTAGAATGCCCATTTCAGACGAGCAGACGCCTCTCCCAGAAATATTTGACGAAATGTACCGCGTCATTTCCTCCATGCCCAAGCCCAGGATACTTGTTTTTTCATGCCAGATGGGAAGGGGCCGCACCACCACGGGAATGATCATATCTCGGCTGATTACCTTCACAGAGCACCTCGACAGCGTGAGCCCGCAGGAGAAGGCAGAAATCCTGCTGAAAAAGCGCATGGGCATAGTCTACCCGGACGAGCACGAAATAATTTCCAGGCTGGTGCAGGTGCTTCCCATGGGAAGAGAGGGGAAGAACTTGGTTGACGAAATGATCCAGGAGTGCGACCACATCCAAAATGTTTATGAGGCTATTGCCAAGCAAAAGGACAGCGCAGGGTACCTTGCAAGATACTTCTATCTACTATGCTTTGGGTCTTTCCTGCTGGAAAAGGAGGAGCGCACGTTTTCAGAGTATCTCGGCAACCGAACAGAAATAGGAGCAATTGCAAACGAAAGAGAGTACTAGACGCGCAGCGCCAGAAAAACGCCTCCGAGCATAGCACAGAATAAGCGCACTGCTGAGTGCAACACCACAAATAAACGCTGCTATGTAGGATTTAGGAGCCAGAGCCACTTTTCTATGCAGAAAGCCTTTTTGAGTGCAAAGTTGCAGGCGCGCAAAGAAAGAATGCGAATGCGCTTTCAGCCTTTTTCAGAGCCCATGCGAGTGTCCGGGCTGCAAATTATAAGCCGTGAAAATGCACCCAGTTCGCTGAAATGCACACACGCAGCAGGCTGCCCAGAAAGGCAGAGCTGCACAAATTCGTGTTTGTGTGCATGTTGTTTTTGTTTTTTTGACGTGCGCAAGATGCACTAATAACCTTGCCTAGCGCCTGCATGCGCCAAATTAAAAACAGAGATTTTGACGCATTTTCAAGAAAAAGGCACAGCACTTTCCACTTTATAAGAACTATTCGGTCGCTCTTTTTCGATTGAAGGCAGTAATCATATAGATTAAAATCAAAAATATAGGATAAAAGAAGCAGGAAAAAAAGCAGAAATGGAGATTTGGAAGAAGACGGTGCTGGCCATTATGTCAGTGTCGATTGTTTTAGGGATAGGCGCATATTCATACATATCCTATGAAGGAGGAAAATCTGCGAAGAAAGAAGCCCGGAAGAGCGCTGAAAGCCCAAAGCCGCACGCGAATAAGCCCGTGAAACCTCTGAGAAAGGCACTTTCCCACAAGAATGCCCCTTCTATGCCGACATTAATCGAGGAAGCAGAGGCTGAAGAAAAATGCGTATGCACTGCTGAGGACTGCTCTGCCACTGTTTTGGTGCTCTCCGGTGCTTCGCCAGAGCTTCTTGAGTCGAAGGACGGGTCCTCTAGTGCTGAAGAGTCCAGCGAGGCCGAGCCCTCAGAGAAGTCGGCGGCGGAATTTTTTGAAGAAACGTCCCCCAGAAAAAGCTGCATACTCATACCGTGTAACTTCGACAAGGACGGAGAATCAGAATTCAGCACTGGAAATGTTGAATGGAAGTACCACAGAGAGAACCTAGGAAATATGGGCAAGCCTTCAAAACTTATGCATGGCCCGGACAATGGAAGTTTTGGCGTTGTGCGGAATCCTAGGCACATGCAGCCCAACTTATTGGATCATGAAACCATAGAAGAAGAGTCGTCACATAGTGGTGCTGCCGACACAGAAAAAGAGGCTAATTCAAATAAGGCTGCCGACGTAGAGTATAGTGCGCCGATAGATGAGAAAACGAAGAACGATCCTGTGCCAGAGAAAGGCTCCTCCCCAGGCCCAAGCTCTAATACTGTCATAGAGGGAGAGGGAAAGGGAGAATATAACAATGCTGTCGGCGCAAAGAACCCTACTATACCGGATGAGAAGGAGAAAATCGGAAAAAGCGATGATGTGCTTCTTCCCAACCACTTATCCGTGCTCCAACCAGAAAACAGCGAGCAGAAACCCGAACCAAAACAAAGTGATTTAAAAGAGAGCAGCGGCACATCCGATTTATCTGGGGCAATGGAGCCAGAAAAAGCCGTGTCTGCTCAAAATGAAAATATTCAAAGTTTGAATGAAAATCCCGCTGTAGAGAAAAGCAAAGAGTCTGAAGAGGATAAAAAACCTTTTTCAATAGACGAAGAAGGCACCCCTCTGCCCGTGCCCATGCCTTTGCAGGATCCAGAGCCTTCATTGCCAAGTGCCGATTCTAGCTCGGTTGAAGCCCCCAGTGATTTATGGGCGCATCTCAGCAACAGAATTGCTCCTATTATACCGCAGGCGAACTCATCCCCGACTGTGCAGCACCCAACCCATGAAGCTCTGCCGAATGCCTCTACTGAAGGGGAGGCGGCAAGCACTTCATTTTTGGGTGGCCAAAGCAAGAGTTTAAACGTACAGGTCCCAGATGAGAAACATAAAATGCGGCCTGCCGAGGAAAGCACGGCCGGTACGCCTAGTCCTTCTGGCTCAAACGAGTCGCAGGGCTTGGAAAAGACTTCTACCCCCTCAAAAGACTCGGACCCTGCCAACACGGAAGAGCCAGCTCCTGCAAATCCTGAAATTGTGGCGCCCAGAAAATCAGAAACACTAGAAATATCAGGTGCAAATGATCCTGTGCCCACCAAACAGAAAGAGCCAGCCCCTGCTAAGCCTGAAGTTAAACAGCTTGAGGATCCGAAAATCCCAGAGCCATCTGATTCCAGCCATGCAATATCTAGCACACAGAAAGAGCCAGCATCGGGTGAGAAAAAGGATCCAAAACCAGCAAATGAAGCTACGAGCTTGGAAGTTCCCGCAGTAGTTGGGCCAAATGATGTAGTTCCAGCAGAGCCAAAGAATGCAGCACCGAGTGCCCCAGCTCCTGCTAAAGAAATTAGTCCAACCCCAGCTATATCAACCCCTTCTGAACCAACCAATCCAGCGATAACTGAAACAAAGGAAGTAGCACCCCCTAAGCCAGTGTACGTGGTTCCATTTGTGTCGGATGATGGTTCATCAGATAAGACAGATCCAAAAGACTTAGATATGGCAAAAAAGGATGTGGGCTTGTTCTCGAATTCAGATGATCTGCCGCCTGTAGTACATGACCCAAAGAATGTAGAGCCTGCAGTGCCAGCTAAGCCAGCGGTCGATCCAACACCGGCCGATCCAAAGAATCTAAGACCTGCTGTACCGCCTAAGCCAATGGTTAATCCAGCATCGGCTAAGCCAAAACCTGCTGATCCAATGAATCTAAGACCTGCAGTACCTTCTGAACAGACGGGTCCAAGCCCAGTTGAGTCAACACCGAATAAGGAAATATCGATTTAGCCAACACTCGTCGACCCAATGCTGGCTGAGCCGAAGAAATAATCTCACCCATCCCGAAGGATGCAGCACCAGCCAACTCTGTTTTGCCAGCGCCCCCATCACTAGCTAAACTGGAAAAAAACATTGCTAGTTTGATAAGCGCTGCTATTAAACAGAAACCTTCTGCATCTTTCAACACATAGGATCCACTTCCTTTCCTGCCAAAAGGCTCCTGCGCCTGCTAAATAGCAAGTTTCATTTATTCATATTTAGCGCCAACCCCAAAAGTCTTCTTCTATCGTACGCAGCTTCAAGCACACATGCACAATCTGGCTGAGAAACTTCATGGCAGATAAAGCAATGCTGCGCCAAAACAAAGTGTACATAGAAAGCGCATTTCAAACTCTAAAAGCACAGGCTACGCCTGCTTAGAGCATCTGCATGTTCTAAACTTTTTTGGAGTTTGCCAGCTCATTTGTATTTTGTGCTTTTTGTTTTTGGTTTTCTTGGCAGGAAGTGCACGGGCCTTTTCATGGCTGCACAGCCCTGCAAAGCAAATCAAAAGAAAAAACAAGCAGGCGTCAAATGTCTGCACAAACAAATAAATACACAATAGCTGATAATACACGTATATAAATACGGCTCTGCCTGCGGCTATTTAAGTACAATGCAAGAAGAGGCGTCCTTTTCAACTTTCAACTACATCTATAAAGATGGCGAAAGCAGCACAAGTGCCACTGAAGTCAAAAGTCAAGGCGCATACATGGAGATGAAAACTGTAAAGCGTGTCCCGGAAATCCCCCCTTTCGTGCTTTTGGTAGAATCTTACGATGATGAGCACCAAGAAGTGCCGGATATCTACCCAGCCTTTCCGCCAGAAAAGAACCGCCTGTTTGTAAGCCCCTATGAAGCCCCCTCTGCAAGCGCAGGATCCAAAAACTTCCGCGG